>NW_016951338.1:0-1312 GCF_001483705.2 Eufriesea mexicana
TAGTCGAAAATGTCACTAAAATTGAATTTTCCGGCCAGATTTTACAGCATTGCAATGGCTATACCACGCCAAAAGGATCTTTCCTCCATACTTATGCAAGGACGCTTGCTCACCACGATATTAGTCGAAAATACAATAAAATTGAACTTTCCAGCCCGATTCTGCAGCATTGCTATGGCTATAGCGGAACAAAAGGATCTTTCCTCCCTATTTATGCAAGGAAGTTGGATCACCACGCTATTAGTCGAAAATGTCAATAAAATTGAATTTTCCAGCAAGATAGATTCTATTGCATTGCAATGGCTACAGCTTGAAAATATAATCTTTCCTCCTTATATATGCAAGAAAGTTAGCTCACCACGATATTAGCAGCATATGTCAATAAAATTGAATTTTCCAGGAAGATTCTATAGCATTGCAATGCCGATAGCACGCCAATAGATTCTTTCCTCCTTGTCTATGCAAGAAAGACAACGCAGCACGTTATTATTCGAAAATATCAATAAAATTAGTCTTTCCAGCCCGATTCTGCAGCATTGCAATGGCTATAGCAGGCCAAATGTATCTTTCCTCCTTACTTATGCAACGAAGTTGGCTCACTACGATATTAGTGGAAATGTCAATAAAATTGAATTTTCCAGCAAGATTCTATAGCATTGCAATGGTTGTAGCACGCCAATAGATTCTTTCCTCCTTGTCTATGCAAGAAAGACAACGCAGCACGTTATTATTCGAAAATATCAATAAAATTAGTCTTTCCAGCCCGATTCTGCCGCACTCCAATGGCTATAGCAGGACAAAAGGATCTTCCCTCCTTACTTATGCAACGAAGTTGGCTCACTACGATATTAGTGGAAATGTCAATAAAATTGAATTTTCCAGCAAGATTCTATAGCATTGCAATGGTTGTAGCACGCCAATAGAATCTTTCCTCCTTGTTTATGCAAGAAAGTTAGCTCACCACATTAGCCGAAAATGTCAATGAAATTGAATTTTCCATCCAGATTCTATAGCATTGCAACGGCAATAGCACGCCAATAGAATCTTTCCTCCTTGTTTATGCAAGAAAGTTAGCTCACCACATTAGCCGAAAATGTCAATGAAATTGAATTTTCCATCCAGATTCTATAGCATTGCAACGGCAATAGCACGCCAATAGAATCTTTCCTCCTTGTTTATGCCAGAAAGATAACTCACAACGACATTAGTCGAAAATGTCAATAAAATTGAATTTTCCTGGCAGATTCTGCAAGATTGCAATGGCTATAGCACGCCAAAAGGATCTTTCCTCCATGCTTATGCCAGGAAGCTA
>NW_016951339.1:0-700 GCF_001483705.2 Eufriesea mexicana
TGCATCCACCAACACAGCACTATAGCCGTCGGTTTAATCGACTCACTGTTGATTCAAAACGATGAAGCAATTCTAGAATGATCAATGGATATATCGGATATCGGTACTGGCGTTGACAAATTACAATACTATACGGCGTGTAGCCGCCTACACAATAATATAGTCATTGAAATGATCTGTTCGTTGATCATCTAAGTTCATCAGTAACTTTTGAATCATCAATGGATAGAGCAATTGCCTCTGGAGACATTGACAAGTGTCAATGCCGTGCTGAGTGAAGCAGCCAAGAGTGCGCTGTAGCCGTTTGACCTATCTGTTCTCTGATGATTTAATGGGTCCTAATGGATCCTAGAATGAAGAACGTATGGATGATATATCTGTAGTCGTATTGACGTTTGACATTGCAGTACAGAGGGTAGACATTTAAACAATACCATAGCCATTGAATTTGTCTGCACGCTGATCTACACATTCCTTTAGCTACTGTCGAATTGTCAAGGGATAGAAATATTGCATTTCAAGACATCGACATATATCAACACCGTGCTGAGTATAGCAATCATCACAGCATTGCAACATTTTCTTCAACCAGGCCACTGATGATTTGAATTCTATATCAACTCTAGAATGACAAAAGGCAGAGAAGCTTCCACCCGAGATATTAACAGTTCATAACATGGTACTGAGAAAAACCAACATC
>NW_016951340.1:0-699 GCF_001483705.2 Eufriesea mexicana
GCCAACTTCCTTGCATAAGTAAGGAGGAAAGATCCTTTTGTTCTGCTATAGCCATAGCAATGCCGCAGAATCTGGCTGGAAAGTTCAATTTTATTGTATTTTCGACTAGTATCGTGGTGAGCAAACTTCCTTGCATAGGTATGGTGGAGAGATCCTTTTGGCGTGCTATAGCCATTCCAATGCTGCAGAATCGGGCTGTAAAGTTCAATTTTATTGACATTTTCGACTAATATCGTGATAATATCGTGGCGAGCTAACTTTCTTGCGTAAATAAGGCGGAGAGATTCTATTGGCGCGCTATTGCCATTGTAATGCTATAGAATAGGGCCGCAAAATTCAATTTTATTGACATTTTCGACTGATATCGTGGTGAGCTAACTTTCTTGCATAAACAAGGAGGAAAGATTCTATTGGCGTGCTACAACCATTGCATTGCTGTTGAACCTTGCTGGAAAATTCAATTTTTTTGACATTTTCGGTTAATAGCGTGGTGAGCCAGCTTCTTTGCATAAATAGGGAGGAAATATCCTTTTGTCCTGCTGTAGCCATTGCAGTGCTGCAGAATCTGGCTGGAAAGTTCAATTTTATTGTATTTTCGACTAACATCGTGGTGAGCAAACTTCCTTGCATATGTACGGAGGAGAGATCCTTTTGGCGTGCTATAGCCATTCCAATGCTGCAGAATCGGGCTGTAAAGTT
>NW_016951341.1:0-523 GCF_001483705.2 Eufriesea mexicana
ATACAACATTGCAATGGCTATAGCACGCCAATAGATTCTTTCCTCATTATCTATGCAAGAAGGATAGCTCGCCACGATCTTAGTCGAAAATGTCAATAAAATTGAATTTCCCAACCAGATAATATAGAATTGCAATGGCTATAGCTGGCCAATAGAAGCTTTCCTCCTTATTTAAGCAAGGACGTCAGCTCATGACGATATTAGCCGAAAATGACAAAAAAATTACACTTTCCAGCCAGATTCTGTAGCACTGCAATGGCTATAGCTCGCCAGTAGAATCTTTCCTCCTTACATATGGAAGAAGGTTAGGTCACCACGATACTAGTCGAAAATGACAATAAAATTGAATTTCCCATCCAGATAATATAGAATTGCAATGGCTATAGCTGGCCAATAGAAGCTTTCCTCCTTATTTATGCAAGGACGTCAGCTCATGACGATATTAGCCGAAAATGACAAGAAAATTACACTTTCCAGCCAGATTCTGTAGCACTGCAATGGCTATAGCTCGCCAGTAGAATCT
>NW_016951343.1:0-2170 GCF_001483705.2 Eufriesea mexicana
TATCATTGCAATGGCTATAGCACGCAAAAAGAATATTCCCTCCTTTTTTATGCAAGAAAGGTGTCGCACCACAATATTATTCGAAAATGTCAATAAAATTGAATTTTCCGGCCAGTTCCTATAGCATTGCAATGGTTATAGCTTGCCAGTATACCCTTTCCTCCTTGTTTATGCAAGGAAGCAGGCTCACCACGATATGAGCCGAAAATGTCAATAAAATTGAATTTTCCTGCAAGATTCTTTGGCATTGCGACGGCAATAGCACGCCAATCGAACCTTTCCGCCTTATTTACACAAGAAAGACACCTCACCACGATATAGGTGGCAAATGTCAATAAAATTGAATCTGGCAGGCACATTCTATATCATTGCAATGTCTATAGCACGCCAATAGAATCTAAACTCTTTATTTATGCACGAAAGGTGGCCCACCACGTTAATAGTCGAAACTGTCAATAAAATTGAACTTTCCAGCCAGATTCCAGCGCATTGCAATGGCTGTAACACGCCAATAGAATCTATCCTCCTTGTTTACGCAAGAAAGATAGCTCACCACGAAATTAGAGGAAAATGTCAATAAAATTGAATTTTCCAGCAAGATTCTTTGGCATTGCAATGGCAACAGCACGCCAATCGAATCTTTCCGCCTTATTTACGCAAGAAAGATAGTTCACCACGATATTAGTGGAAAATGTCAATAAAATTGAATCTGCCAGGCACATTCCATATCATTGCAACGGTTTTAGCACGCCAAAAGAATATTTCCTCCTTATTTATGCAAGAAAGGTAGCGCACCACAATATTATTCGAAAATGTCAATAAAATTGAATTTTCCGGGCAGATTCTATAGCATTGCAATGGTTATAGCATGCCAATATAATCTTTCCTCCTTGTTTATGCAAGAAAGCTAGCTCACCACGATATTAGTCGAAAATGTCAATAAAATTGAATTTTCCATCCAGATTCTATAGTATTGAAATGGCTATAGCACGCCAATAGATTCTTTCCACCTTGTTTATGCAAGAAAGTTAGCTTTCCACGATATTAGTCGAAAATGTCAATAAGATTGCATTTTCCAGCCAGATTCTACGACATTGCAATCCCAATAGCACTCCAAAAGGATCTTTCCTCCTTACTTATGCATGGAAGTCATTTCACCACGATATTAGACGAAAATGACAATAAAACTAAATTTTCCTGGACGATTCTATAGCATTGTAACGTCTATAGCACGCCAGTAGGATCTCTCCTTCTTATTTATGCAAGAAAGTTAGCTCACCACGATATTAGTCGAAACTGTCAATAAAATTGAATCTGCCAGGAACATTCTATATCATTGCAATGGTTATAGCACGCCAAAAGTATCTCTCCTCCTTATTTATGCAAGAAAGGCCTCGCACCACTATATTATTCGAAAATGTCAATAAAATTGAATTTTCCGCCCAGATTCTATATCATTGCAATGGTTATAGCTTGCCAATAGAATCTTTCCTCCTTATTTATGCAAGGAAGATGGCTCACCACGATATTAGCCGAAAATGTCCATAAAATTGAATTTTCCTGCAAGATTCTTTGGCATTTCAATGGCAATAGCACGCCAATCGGACCTTTTCGCCTTATTTACGCTTGAAAGATACCTCACCACGATATAGGTGGCAAATGTCAATAAAATTGAATCTGCCAGGCACATTCTATATCATTGCAATGTCTATAGCACGCCAATAGAATCTAAACTCTTTATTTATGCACGAAAGGTGGCCCACCACGATAATAGTCGAAACTGTCAATAAAATTGAACTTTCCAGCCAGATTCCAGTGCATTGCAATGGCTGTAACACGCCAATAGAATCTATCCTCCTTGTTTACGCAAGAAAGATAGCTCACCACGAAACGATATTAGAGGAAAATGTCAATAAAATTGAATTTTCCAGCAAGATTCTTTGGCATTGCAATGGCAATAGCACGCCAATCGAGTCTTTCCTCCTTATTTACGGAAGAAAGATAGTTCACCACGATATTAACGGAAAATGGCAATAAAATTGAATCTGCCGGGCACATTCCATATCATTGCAACGGTTTTAGCACGCCAAAAGGATATTTCCTCCTTATTTATGCAAGATAGGTAGCGCACCACAATATTATTCGAAAATGTCAATAAAATTGAATTTTC
>NW_016951343.1:2294-2557 GCF_001483705.2 Eufriesea mexicana
AAATTGAATTTTCCATCCAGATTCTATAGCATTGCAATGGCAATAGCACGCCAATAGAATCTTTCCTCCTTATTTATGCAAAATAGATAGCTCTCCACGATATTATCCGAAAATGTCAATAAGATTGAATTTTCCATCCAGATTCTATAGCATTGCAAAGGCTATAGCACGCCAATAGGGTCTTTCCTCCGCATTTATGTAAGAAAGATAGCTCTCCACCATATTAGTCAAAAATGTCAATAAAATTGTATTTTCCTGCCAGA
>NW_016951344.1:0-5757 GCF_001483705.2 Eufriesea mexicana
TCAGCGATCTTCTGTTCGTTATTACAATCTGCTTGTCTTTCTGGACGCGAGTAGTAGTGCCCTCGGCGCGTAAGGTTTTGTTATGTTACGTTTGATTAGGCTAGGTGTGGCCAGCCTTGGTTGGGGTAGCTCCGACTTTTGTGCTTTACACTGCTATTCGGATGATTCCAGCGTTCTACATTGCTCCGCTAAACTCTGCTTGCCTCCCGTGAGGCCGCCAATAGCGGTCGTTGCACGCTTGGTTTTGCTACGTTACTCTCGGTTTGGTTAGGTTAGGTTAAGTTTGGTAAGCATGGCTTTGACTTTTCTGCTATACGCTGCTATTCGGTAGATCTCTGCGCTCTACTGAGCTCTAGTATACTCTGCTTGCCTGTGTGGAGGCCAGCGTTGGTGGTCTAGGCAGGATAGGCTCAGTTACGATGCGCACGTTTATGTTACGTTCGGTTATGTTAGGCGGGGACAGCTTTGACTTTCTCGCTATACACTGCTATTCCGTGTACTTGTGCGCTCTACTGTGCTCTAATATGTTCTGCTTGGCACTGGGTATGCCAGCAATAGAGGCCTCGGCTGGTTAGGTTTAGTTATTCTACGCTTGGTTATGTGAGGTTAGGTCAGGTTAGGTTAGATATCTTTGACTTTTGTGCTATACGCTGCTATTTGGTGGCTTTCTACAATCTATTATTTTCCAGTATACTCCGCTTGTCTCCGGAGAGGCCAGCAGCAGTGGTCACGGCACGTTAGGTTATGTTAGGTTACGTATCTTTATTTTACGTTTGGATAAGTTAGGACAGGGTGGAGTTCACTTATGTGCCATAGACTGCTGTTCGGTGTATTTGATCGCTCTGCGTTGATATACTATACTCTGCTCGTCTCTGGAAAGGCCAGTAGTAGGTGTCCCGGCATGCTATGTTGCATCAGGCTACGTTTGGTTAGGTTATGCTTGCTTGGGTTTTGTATGCATATATTTGGTTTTCTAGGTATACAATGTTTCTCGGTGGATGTCCGCGCTATACGGTGGTCCAATATACTCTGCTTGACTGCGGGAAGGCCAGCCTACGTTTGATTAGTTTGGATTATGGTAGGTTAGGTTACGATACTTCTGGCTTTTGAGCTGTACACTGAAATTTGGTGTCTTTCTGCGATCTACTATGCTCTCGTACCTTCTGTTTGGCTCCGGGGAGCCAAGCAATTGTGGTCTCGGCACGCTTGGTTGAGCTGGGTTATTTATTGTTTGGCTCGGTTAGGTTAGGTTTGGTCGGGTTATCTGTGACTTTTGTGTAATACGCTGTTACTCGGTCGATATCTGCGCTCTACTGTGCTTTACAATAGTCTGATCGACACTGTGGAGGCCAGCAACTGCTGTCTCGGCACGTTAGGCTGAGATAGGTTACGTATGCTTAAGATACGGTTGGTCAGGTTAGGATAGGGAAGCTTTGTCTCCTGTGATGTACACTACTATTCGGTGGATTTCCACGCAATGCCCTGCTCCTGTGTGCTCCGATTTGCTCTGGGGAGGCCAGAAATCGTGGTCACGGCGCGCTAGGTTGAGGTGGGTTACGTTTGGTTAGGTTACGTTAGCCTGCGCTGGGCTAGGAAAGCTTTGACTACATGGTGTACAGTGCTTTCCCGTGGATTCCAGTGCTCCTCCGTTCTCTAATATGCTCTGCTTGGCCGCGGAAGGACAGAAATTCTGGTCTCGGCACCTTACGTTTTGTTAGGCTACGTTCGTTTGGGTTAGGTTAGAAGAGGTTGTGTTAGGATACCTTCCACTTTTGAGTAATACACTGCAATGCGGTGGGTTACTGCTGCATACTGTGCTCTAGTTTATTCTGCTTACCTCTGGGGAGGCTATAAATGGTGGTCTCGTCACGTTATGAAGAGTCATGCTACTTGCGTTTATGTTGCGTATCGTTACGTTTGGGTAGGATTATTTCGGCTATTGCGCTAGGCACTGCGGTTGTATGTATTTCTGTGCACTGCTTTCCTCCAACATGTTTTGCTTGGCCCTGGGGATGACAGCAACAGCGGTCTAGGCACGTTAAGCTGAGCTACGTTACGATTGGTTATGTTGTGTTTGGTTAGGATAGGCTTCGACAACTTTGTCTTTTGTGCTGTGCTCTGCCATTCGGTGGATTTCTGCGCCCTACTGTGATTTTATTTTCTCTGATTTGCTCGGAGGATGCCAGAAACTGTGGCCGCGGCACGTTAGTTTGAGTTAGGTCACGTTTGACTAAATTACGTTTGCTTGGGTCAGGTATGGGCGGCTTTGACGATTCTGCTATACCCTGCGGTCCTATGGATATCGGCTCTCTCTTCTCCTATAATATGATCTGCACGGTGATGTGAAGGGCAGCAATAATGTGCTCGTCACGTTAGGTTTACATAGTCTACCTTCGGTTGGGTTAGGCTAGGTCAGGTTTGGTTGGTGTTTTCTTTGACTTTTGTGCTATACACTACTATTTTGTGGCTACCAGCGCTCTACTGTTTTCCAGCATATACTGCTTGTCTCTGCGGAGGCCAGCAACAGTAGCCTCAGCACGTCAGGTTAAGTAATGTTACGTTCGCTTATATTACTCATGGATAGGTTAGAACAGGGCGGAGGCATCTTTTGTGGTATAGATGGCTATTCGGAGGATTCCTTTGCTGTACACTGCTCTACTATACTCCGCTCGAGTCTGGGAGAGGGGGGCAGTAATGGATGTCCCGGCACGTTAGGTTGAGTTAGGCTAAGTTTGGTTTGGTAAAGTCTACTTAGGTTACGTTTGGATAGATTTGGTTTTCGTGCTATACACTGCAATTCGGTGGATTGCCGCGGTCGGCTGTGCTCGGCGATACTAATATACTTTGCTCTACTCTGGGGAGGCCAGGAGTAGCGGTCGTGACATGATAGGTTCTTTCAGTCTACGTGTGGTAATGTTGAGATTGGTTGCGTTAGGATAGGGTAGCTTTGACTTTAGTGCTGTACACCGCCATTCGGTGGATTCCTACGCTCTAATTACTCTACTATACTCTGCTTGACACTGGGGAGGCCAGTAATACTGATCTCGGCAATATAGGTTGTGTTAAGCTTCGATTGGTTAGGTTACGCTTGTTTGGGTTAGTCTTGGGTAGCTCTGACTTTCGTGGTACTCACTGATATTTGGTGGATAACTACGCTCTACTGAGCCCTACTATATTCTGTTTGACCCTGGCGAGCCTAGCAATAGTAGTCGCAGCACGTTACGTTTAGATATGCAATGTTTGGTTAGGTTCCGCAGGTTTGGCTTATGCTAGGGTAGCTTAAACTTTTCTGATGTACACTGCGATCCTATGTACATCTGCGTGCTACTATCCACATGTATGTTCTGTAGGCTCTGGAGAGGCCACCAATCGTGGTCGCAGCGCGTTATGTTGAGTTAGGTTACGTTTGCTTATGTTGCGATATGTTAGGTTAGGAAAGGATAGCTTCGACTTTTGTGCTATACACTGCTATTCGGTCGATTCCTGCGATCTATTGAGTTCTAATATTTCCCGCCTGGTTCTGACGATTCCAGCAATTGTGAACTCGCCAGGTTGGGTTGTGTTATGTTACGATCGGTTACGTTACACTGGGTCAGGTTAGCATAGGGTTGCTTTGACTTTTGTCCTATACACTGCTATTCCGTTGATTTTTGCGCTATACGGGGACCAAGTATGTCCTGCTTGGCTCTGTGGAGGCAAGCGGTTGTGATATAGACACGTTATCATCAGTTAGGCTACGTTTGGTTCGCTTAGGTTCGTTCTGGTAAAGTATGGATATCTTTGTCGTTTGTGCTATACACCGCAATTCTTCGGGAATCTGCCCTCTGCTGTTCTCTAGTATTTTCTGCTTGTCTCTGGGGTGGGGGCAGCAGTAGTGTTCTCTGCACGTTAGTTTGAGTTCGGCTATGTTCGGTTATGTTACGTTTAGTTTGGTTAGGATAGGGTAGCTTTGACTTTTGTGCTGTACACTGCTTTTCTATGGATTTCTGAGACCTACTCCTCTCCAACATGTTCTGCGTGGCTGTGGAGTGGGCGCAAATTGACGTCACATCGCGTTAGTTTCAGTTAGGTTACGCTTGGTTGCGTAACATTTGGTTAGGTTTTGACAGTATAGTTTTGATTTTGCACTCTGCACTGCTATTCAGTTGACTTCTGCGCTCTACTGCTCTGTAATATTTTCCACTTCGCTCTGGGGAGGCGAGCAATAGTGGTATTGCACTTTAGGCTGAGTTAGTTTACGTTCGGTATGGTTAGGTTGTGTTAGGTTTGGTAACGGTATCTTTGACTTTCGTGCTTTACACTGCTATTCGTGGGATTTCTGCGCTCTACTGCGCCCTAAGTAATTCCGATTGGTTCTGGGGCTGCAAGCAATAGTTGTCTCGGCACGTTGGCTTGAGTTATGTTACGTTTGCTTATGTGACGAATGGTTATGTTAGGAAAGGTTGTCTCTAACTCTTGTGATGTACGCAGCTGTTCGATGGATTTCTGCGTACTACGGTACACCAATATGTTCTGCTTGGCTCTCGAGAGGGCAGCAGTGGATGTCCTGTCACGTTAGGTTTAGTTGCGCTACCAGCTGTTACGTTACGTTTGGTTAGGGTAGTACAGGATATGTCTGACTTTTGTGCTATACACTGCGCTCCAATGTTTTCTGCATGGCTCTGCGGAGGCGAGTAATTGTGGTCTCGGCCTGTTAGCCTGAGCTGTGTTACGCTTGGTTACGTTACGCTTTGTTAGGTTCGGTTGGGATACCTTTGACTTCCGTACTGTTCACCGTTATCCGGCCGATTTCGGCGCCATTCTGTGCTCTACTATATACTGCTTGGTCCTGGGGAGGCCAGCAGTAGTGGACGCGTCACGTTGGGTTTAGTTATGTTACGTTCGATTATGCGAATGTTGGTTACGTTAGGAGAGTATATTTCTGACCTTTGTGCACTACACGGTTACTCGGTGGACTTGTGCGCTCTACTGTGATCAAATACGCTCTGCTTTGCTCTGGGGAGTACAGACACTGTGGCCACGGAGCGATACGTAGAGTCATGTTACGTTTGGTTAGGTTAGACTTCTTTGAGTCAGGATAGGATACCATTGACTTTTGTGCTGTACTCCGAAATGCCGTGGACTTCTGCGCTCTGCTGTGCTCTACCATATTCTTCTAGTCCCCGCGGGACGCCAGCAATAGAGGTCGCGGCACGTTAGGTTGTGTTACGTTGCGTTTGGCTAGGATAGGTTAGGTTAGGTTTAGAGAGGATATCTTCGTCTTTTGTGCTACGCACCGCTATACTATGGTCTCCTGAGATATACTGTGACGCATCATACTCTGCTTGCCTCTGGCGACGGCAACCATTGTGGTCGCGGCACGTTTGTGTCTGTTACGTTGCGTTTGGTTAGGTTAGGCCAGGTTAGGTGAGTTATGGACAGGTTATCTTTGACTTTCACGCTGTACACTGCTGTTCGGCGGATTTCTACGCTCTACATTGCTCGATCATAATGTGCTCCACTGTGGGGTGGCCAGTAATGGTGATATCGGGAGGTTAGGTTGTGTTAAGCTACGTTTGGTTGGGTTATGTTTGGTCAGGGAAGGAGAGGGTAGGACAGAATTTTCTGCTACACACTGCTGTTCGTTGGTCTTGTGCGCTATAATGTGCTCTACTATATTCTGCTCGATTCTAGGGAGGCCAGCAATAATGGTCGCTGCACAATAGGTAGTGTTAGGTAACGTTTGATTATGTTACGTTTAGGTAGGTTAGGAGAAGA
>NW_016951345.1:0-553 GCF_001483705.2 Eufriesea mexicana
TGGTATAGAATCTGTCTCGAAAATTCAATTTCATTCGCATTTTGCACTAATATCATTTTGAGCAGACTTTCTTGCGTAGATATGGAGCAAAGATTCTATTGGCGTGCAATTGCCATTGCAATGCTATTGAATATTGCTGGGAAATTCAATTTTATTGACATTTTCGACTGATATCGTGGTAAGCTAATTTTGTTGCAAAAATAAGGAGAATAGATTCTATTGGCATGCTAAAGCCATTGCAATGCTATAGAATCAGACTGGAAAATTCAATTTTATTGACATTTTCGACTAATATCTTGGTGAGCTAATTTTGTTGCATGAATAAGGAGAAGAGATTCTATTGGCATGCTAAAGCAATTACAGTGGTATAGAATCTGTCTGGAAAACTCAATTTTATTGAGACTTTCGACTAATATCGTGGCGAGCTTATTTTGTTGCATAAATAAGGGGAAAAGGTTCTATTGGCATCGCGCTATAGACACTGCAATGCAGTACAATCAGGCTGAAAAATTTAGTTTTATTGACATTTTCGACCAGTATCGCGGTGAGCTAG
>NW_016951346.1:0-558 GCF_001483705.2 Eufriesea mexicana
CAGTATATTCTGCTTGGTTCCTTGAAGACCAGAAATAGAGGTCGCAGTGCTTTATGTTGGGATGTGCTACGTTTGCTTGTGTTACGATTATTAATGTTTGGATTGTATTGGCCTTGACCTTGTGCTATGCAGTGCAATGCGGCGGCTCTCTGCGCTCTACTGTGATCTAGTATATTCTGCTTGGCGCTGTGTAGCCCAGCGAAAGCGGTCTCACCGTGTTATGTTGGCTTGTGTTACGTACAGAAACGTTACGTTTGGCTAGGTTAGGATACACTACATTGACTTTTGTGCAGTATACTGCTATTCGTTGGATGCCTGCGCTCTAATGTGCTATAATATGCTTTGATTGGCTGCACGGAGTCCATCAATGGCGGTCGCATCACGTTATGTTGAGTTAGACTACGTTCGGTTAGGTTAGGTTGGGTGATGTTAGGTTAGGGTATCCTTGACGTCTGAGTGCGGTGAATCTCCGCTTTCTGCAGTACTCTAATATGATCCGCGTGGCCCTCGGGAGGCCAGCAATATTTGTCCATCACGTTATGATGAGCTACACTACGT
>NW_016951347.1:0-719 GCF_001483705.2 Eufriesea mexicana
TGGTGGATTCCTGCGCTTCACTGTGCTCTAATATGTTCTCTTTGGCTCTGGAAATCCCAGCAACAGTGGCCTCGGCACGCTAGGTTGAGTTATGTTTAGCTTTGCTTGGCCAGATTAGGTTAGGTTTCATTACGATATCCTTGGCTTCTGTGCTATGCACAGCTATTCGCTCGATACCTGCGTTCTGCATTGCTGTACTGGTATCTGCTTGTCTATGGGGAGGAAAGCAATAGCGGTCCTGGCACGTTTGGTTGAGTTATGTTACGTTTGGATGGATGAGGTTAGGACTCGTTTGGTTAGTATAACATAGACTTTTTTGCAATCGCTTCGCGTTATACGCTGCTATTCCATGGACTTCTGCGCTCTTCTGTGAGCTATCGCACACGGCTTGCCTCTGTGGTCGCAAGGATTAGTGCCCCCGGCAAGTTAGGCTTAGTTATGTTGCGTTTGGTTAGGTTAGGTTTGCTAAGGCTTTGCCAGGTTAGCTTTCTCTACTGTGCCATACACTGCTTTCGGGATGATTTCAGCGTTCTACCTTACTCTGCTAGACTCTGCTTAGCTATCGTGAGTCCAGCAATAGCGGTCGTGGCACGACAGCTTGATATACGATGCTTATGATACCCTTGAACAGTTTAGGAGAGGATAGCGTCGACTTATGTCCTATACACTGATCTTCGATGTATCTCTGCGCCCTTCTGTGCTCCAATATGCTCTGCTTG
>NW_016951348.1:0-1587 GCF_001483705.2 Eufriesea mexicana
ATACACAGCAATTCTATGGATTTCTGCATTCTACTCTCTACTCATGTCTCCTGCGTGGCTCTAGGGAGGGCAGCAGTAGAGGTCGCGGGAGATTAGGTTTAGTTAGGCTACGTTCTAGTCTTCTACAATTAGTTTGGTTGAAGGAGGGCAGCAGTAGAGGTCGCGTGAGATTAGGTTTAGTTAGGCTACGTTCTAGTCTTCTACAATTAGTTTGGTTAGGCGAGGATAGCTTTGACTTTAGGTCTGTAGTCTGCTATTAGGCGGATATTTGCGCCCTGCACTGAACTAATATTTTCAGCTTGGCTCTGGGAGGGACATCAATATTCGTCTCGGCACGTTATGCTGAGTCATGTTACGTTCGGTTATGATCGGGTTGGCTACGTTTGGTCAGGGTAGCTTCAACGTATGTGTTGTACGCTGCTATTCATTGGACTTCTGGGCTCTACTGTGCTCTAATGCGCCCTGATTTCATCTGGGGAGGACAGTAATATCGGTCTCGGCACGTTAGGTTCTGCTATGTTGCGTTTGGTTATGTTACGATTGGTTATGTTAGGAGAGGGTAGCTTTGACTTTAGTGCTATAGTCTGTTATTAGGTGGAATCTTGCGCCCTACGTCGCTGCACCCTTTTCAGCTTGGCTCTGGGGAGGCCAGCAATAGTGGTCCCGGCACGTTACGTTGAGTCACTTTACGTTCGATTAGGTTGGGTTTGGCCAAGGCTGGTTAGGATAGCTTTAACTTTTGTGCTCTATACTGCTGTTCGGTGGATTTATGCGACCTACTGAGCTCTAGCATGCCCTCCTTGGCACTGGGGAGGGCAAAAACCGCTGTCCCGGCACCATAGGCTGAGTTAGTCTATGCTTGGCTACGTTCTGTTGGTTTGTGTTGGATTTGGGTAGTTTCGACTTTTCTGATATACACTTCGGTTCTATTGCCTTATACGTTCTACTCTCCACTAATGTTTTCTGCTTGGCTCTATGGAGGCCAGCAATAGTGGACGCGACAAGATGGGCTGAGTGATGTTACGTTTGTATATGTTACGATTGGTTAAATTAGCAGAGGATTTCGTAGACTTTAGTGTTATGGTCTGGTATTATATGGATATCTGAACCCTACAGTGCTCTATCGTTATTAGCATGGCTCTGGCAAGGGATGCAATAATGGCCTCGGCACGCTATGTTGTGTCACGTTACGTTCGGATATTGTGGGTCAGGATAGGTATGGTCAGGGTAGCTTTAACTTTTGTGCTGTTCACTTCTTTTCGGTGGATTTCTGCGTTCCACTGTGCTCGAGTAAATTCTACTTGGCTCCGGGGAGGCCAGCAATAGTGGTCTCGGCAGGTTAGATATTATTATGCTACGTTTGGATATGTTACGATTGGCGATGTTAGCATAGGTAAGTCTATAGTTTTGCGCTATACACCGCTATCCGCAGATTTCTGCGATCTACTGCGCTGTAGCGTATTCTGCTTGGTGCTGTGGAGGTTAGCACTAGTCGTATCGTCATCCCATAGCTTATCGTAACCAGACCTGACCAAACTTAACCATACCCAATCTTTCGTGTCTCGGCCACTATTTTTGGCCTCCCCA
>NW_016951349.1:0-21024 GCF_001483705.2 Eufriesea mexicana
ATGCGATTGATTCGTGCGCTCTACTGTGCTGTAGTACACACTGCTTGCCTCTGTGGAGGTCAAGAGTCGTGGTTCCGCCATGTTAGTTTTTGTTAGGCTACGCTTGGATATGTTAGGTTCGGCTACGATAGGACATACTACTTTAACTTTTGTGCCATTCACTGCCATTCGTAGTATTTCTGCGCTCTGCTGTGCTCTAGTATTTTCTGCTTGGCTCTGGGGAGGGCAGCAATAGTGGTCCCGGCGCGTTTGGTTTAGTTAGGCTACGTTTGCTTATGACATATTTGGACAAGTTAGGAGAGAATTTAGTCTCTTGTGCCATACACTGCTATTCGGTGGCTTTCTGCCCTCCACTGGGGTCTAATGTGTTCGGCTTGGCTTTGTGGTGGCTAGAAGTAGTGGCTCCGGCACGTCAGGTTGAGACAAGCTGCGTCACGTTAGGCTAGTTTAGGAAGGACTGGTTAGGGTTTCTCTGTCTTTTTTGCTGCACTCTGCTATTCGGTGGATCTATGCGCTCCACGATACTCTGCTATTCTCTGCTCGAATCTGGGAAGGCGAGCAATAGAGGCCTTGGCACGTTATGTTGGGTGAGGTCATGTTAAGTTTGGTTAGTGTGACTTTGACTTTCGTGCTGTATACTGCTTTTCGGTGGGCTCGTGAGATATGCAGTGCTCTGCTGGGCTCTACTTGGCTCCGGTGATGCCAGCAGCCGTGTTCAGGGCACTTTATTTTGATTTATGTTACGTTTGGCTAGGTTAGGTGAAGGTCAGGTCAGGTTAGGGTATCTTCATCTTCTGTACTATACATTGCTCTTCGGAGGATTTCTGCGCTCTACATTGCGCTAATATACTCCGCTCGAATCAGTGGAGGCCGACAGTATTGTCCTCGGCACGATGGTATGTGTTCGGTTACGTTCGGTTATGTCACGTTTGGATAGGTTAGGATCCGACAGTCTTGACTTTTGTGCTATACACTGTTATCCGTCGATTTCTGCGCACTACTGCGCTCCAGTACCTTCTGCTTGTCTCTGTGGTGCCCCGCAATGATTGTCACGTCATGTTAGGTTGATCCTTGGTACGTTTGGATATGCTACGTTTTGGCTAGGTTAAGATAGGCTACGTTGACTTTTGTGGTTTTCACAGATATTCGGTGGATTTCTGCTCTCTTGTGTGCCCTAATATGCTTTGATCTTCTCCGCAGTGGCTAGCAATGTTGTTTTCGTCACGTAACGATGAGTTATACTACGTCTGTACAGGTTAGGTTAGATCAATTTGGGTAAGGATATGTTTGACTTTTCTGCTATACACTGCAATGCGGCGGATTTCTACGCTCTACTGTGCTCTAGTATGGTCTGCTGGCCCCTGTGGCAGCCAGTAATAATGGTCTCGGCACGTTAGAATGAGCTACGCTACGTTGGGTTCTGCTACGTTTGGGGAGTTTAGGATGGGACATTCTCGACTTTTGTGCTATACAGTGCTATCCGCGCATTTCTGCGATCTACTGCGTTCTAACGTTTTCTGCTTAGCCCTGGGAATACCAGCAATATAGGGCTCGGCACGTTAGGTTGCCTGATGTTACGGTGGGTGAGTCTACGCTAGGATAAGTTCGGTAGGGGTAGCTCTGTCCGTCGTGTTACACACTGTCGTTCGGCGGAATTCTGCGCACATGTGCCCTATAGTATATTCTGCTTGGCCCTATGTGGTCCAGCTATAGCGGTCTCGTCATGTCATGTTTAGTTAAGTTACGTTTGTGTTTGTCAAGCTTGGCTAGGTTAGGAGAGGCTACTTTGACTTTTGTGCTATACACTGATGTTCGGTGGGTTTGTGCGCTCAAGTGTGCTCTAGTATATTCTGCTTGGCTCTGGGAAGGCCAGCAATACTCTCCTCGGAACGATAGTATGTGTTATGTTACGATCGGTTGTGTTACGTTTGGATTGGTTAGGATGCTATAGCCACGACTATTGCGCTATACATTGATTTTCGGTGGATTTCTGCTTTCTACAGTGCTCTAACGTATTCCACTTGGATCTGGGGAGTACTGCAATATATGCCTCAACACGTTATGAAGGGTTACACTACCTTTGGGTGTGGTAGGTTAGGGCAGGTTAGGATAGGGTACCTGTCTCTTTTGTGCTTTGCACTGCAATGCGGTTAATTTCTGCGCTCTATTGTGCCCTAGTATTTTCTGCTTGCCTCTTGGGAAGCCAGCAATAGTGGTCACGGCGCGTTAGGTTCTGGTATGTTACGTACGTTTATGTTACGTATGGTTAGGCTAGGATACGACAACCTTGACATTTGCGCTATACATTGCTGTTCGGTGGATTTCTGCCTTCTACAGTGCTCCAACATGAACTGCTTGGATCTGGGGAGACCAGCAATATTCTTCTCGTAACGTTAGGTTGAGGAGGGCTACGCGTGGTTATTGTACGTTTGGTGAGGTTAGGAGAGGATAGCTTAGGCTTTTGTGCTATACACAGCTGTCCACGGATTCCTGCTATCTACTGTGTACTGGTATTTCCTGCTTGTCTCTGGGTGGGGGCATCATTTGTGGCCCCGGCACGTTAGGCTGGTGTATGTCATGTATGATTAGGTTGGATTCGGTTAAGATCTGCCCGGTTATCTCCGACTTTCGTGCTATACACAGCAGTTCAGATGATTTCTGCTCTCGACTCTGCTATACTATATTCTGCATGGCCCTGTGTTGTCCAGCAATAGTGATCGCGGCCCGTTAACAAACGCTTTGTTATGCCGCGGTTGGATATATATAAGGAGAGGTTAGCTTTGGCTTCTGTGCTATACACTGCTATTCGGTGGACTTCTACAATCTAGTGTGCCCTAGCATGTTCTGTTTGTCTCTGTGGAGGGCAGCAATAGTGGCCTAGGCACCCTATGTTGAGATGTGCTACGATTGGTTTGGTTAGGTTAGTTCAGGTATGGTTTGGAGATCTTTGACTTTATGGCCATACACTGCAGTGCGGTGTATTTCTGCGCGCCGCTGTGCTCTAGTATACTCTGCTTAGCTCTGGGGAGGCCGGTAGTCGTGGTGACGGCCCGTTAGGTTGTGCTATGTTACGGTTCTTTGGGCCAAGTTAGGAAGGTTTGGTCAGGATTTCTTTGACCTTTGTGGTAAACACTGCTATTCGGTGCATTTTCGCGCTGCACATTGCTCTACTATAATCCGATCGACGCGGGTGAGGCGAGAAGTTGTGGCCGTGGCAAGTTAGTTTGAGCTATGTTATGATTGGTTAGGTTAGGTTTGGCAATGTTTGTCTAGGGTAGCTCTGACAATCCTGCCATATCGTGTTATTTGGTGGATTTCTGTGATCTGCTCAGCTCTACAACATTCTTCTTGACTCTGGGGAGTCCACGAGCAATGTTCGCGGCACGTAACGTTGATCCATGCTGCATTTGACAGGGAAAGGTTAGGTAAGGTTAGGTTAGGATATCTACGGCTTTTGTGTTGTTCACTGCAATGCTGTCGATTCCTGCTCTCTACTGTGCTAAAGTACATCCCGCTTGTCCCTGTGGAGGCAAGAAGTTGCGGTCTCGTCGAGTTTGTTGTATTTACGTTACGTTTGTATACGTTACGTTCGGCTAGCATAGGATAGGTTACTCTAACTTTTGCGATATACACTGCTATTCGATGGATTTCTGCGCTCTAATGTGCTCTAGTGTGCTTTGCTTGGCCCCACGGATGCCATTAATAGTGGTCGCGGCATGTTATATTGAATTATTCTAGGTTTGGTCAGTTTAGGTTTGTGATAGGCCGGACTACTGGGCTCTACATTGCTGTTCGTTGGATTTCGGCTTCCTACTGCGCCCTTATATGCTTTACTTGGATCTGGAGATCACAGCAATAGTTGTTTCATCACGTTGTATTGAGTTACACTACGTTTGGGAAGGTTACGTAAGGTCAGGTTTGGTTTGGCTATCTTTCACTTGTCTGCTATACAGTGCAATGCGGCCGATTTCTGCGTTCTGCAGTGTTCTAGCATTTTCTGCTTGGCTCTGAGGTGCCCAGCAATATTGGTCTCGGAACCTTAGGCTGAGTTAGGTTACGTTCGGATTGTTTAGGTTAGGTTAATTTCGGTAGGGATAGCTTTGAATTTCGCGCTGCAAATTGTTGTTCGGTGGACTTCTGCGCTCATCTATGCTCTACTATATTCTGCTTGTCCCTGGGGTGGCCACCAATAGTGGTCGCGGAAGGTTATGTTGGGGTAGGCTACGTTTGGTTAGATTCTGTTCGCTTGTGTTAGGTTTTGATACATATGACTTTTTCGCCATACACTGCGATTCCATTCATTTCTGCGCTCTACTGTCCTCTAAAAAGTCCTGCTCGACTCTGGGGAGGCCAGCAATTGTGGTCTGGGTACGTTGGTCTGAGTAGTATTACGATTGGCTTCTTCAAGATTCGATACATTAGGATAGGATTGCTAGACTTTTGTGCTATACACTGCTTTTCGGTGGACTTCGGCGCTCTAGTGCGCTCTAATATGCTCCGCTTGGCTCCAGAGAAGCCAGCTACATTGGCCTCGTCGGGTTATGTTGAGTTACTCTACGTTTGGGCAGGATCGGTTCAGACGTGTTAAATCAGGTTATGTTTGACTTTTGCGCTGTACACTGCAATGAGGTGGGCCTCTACACTCAGCTGCGCTGAAGTATATCCTGCTTAGGGTTTGGCAGTCCAGCACTAGTGGTCTCAGCATGTTTGGCAGAGATATGATACGTTCGGTTGTGTTATGTTCGGTGAGGTTAGGATAGGGTAGTTTAGACTTTTGTGCTGTATACGGTAGTCCACGGATTTCCGCAACCTGCTGTGTTCCAGTATTTTCCGCTTCCAACTGGGGAGGCCAGCAATAGCGGTCTCGGCAAGTTAGGTTATGTTTTGTTACATTTGTTTAGCTTAGGTCAGGTTATGCTCGGTCAGATTAACTTAGACTTTCTTGGTATACACTGCTGTTCGGACGATTTCGGCGCTCTACTGCGCTCTCATATATGCTGCTTATCCCTGGGAACGCCAACAAGATTGGTCTCAGCAACACAGGCTGCGCTAGGTTACGTTTGGTTAGTTTAGGTTAGGTTAAGTTCGGTAAGGATATCCCTGACCTCCGTGCTATGAACTGTTGCTCGTTGGATATCTCCGCTCGACTGTGCTCTTCTATATCCTGCTTGGCTCCGGGTATGCCAGAACGGCATTTGCGGAATGTTGTGATGAGCTCTGCTACGTTTGGTTGCGTTAGGTAAGGCCAGGTAAGGTTAATATATCTTCCACTTCTGCGCTGTACACTGATATTCGGTGGATTCATGCGCTCTACGTTACTCAACTGTAATCTGATCGACTTAGGGCAGGCCGGCAATAATGGGGCGGCACACTATGTTGAGTTACACTGTGTTTGGTTAGCTTAGGTTAGGACAGTTTAGGTCCGGATGTCTTCGACTTTTATGCTATTCACAGCAATGCGGTGGACTTCTGCGGTCTGCTATGGCCTACTATACTCTGCTTGTCTCTGGGGAGGACAGAAGCAGTGATCTCGACACGTTGAGTTGTGTTACGCCGCATTTAGTTAGGTTGGTGAGGTTAGGATACGATACTTCAGACTTCTGTGCTTCACACTGCTATCCTCCGATTTATGCGTTCTACTGCGTTCTAATATTTTCTGCTTGGCTCCGCAGTGGCCAGTAATAGTTGTCTCGACTCGTTAGATTGAGATAGCTACGCTTCGTTAGGGTAGATAAGGAAGGTTTGGTTACGACTTCTTTGACTTTCGTGCTATACACCGTTATTTGGTGGATTTCTTTGATCTACAATGCTCTACCATATTCAGCTCTGCTCGGGGATGCCAGCAGCAGTGGTCGCGGCACGTTATGCTTATATACGCTACGCCTGTCTTGATTACGCTCTATCAGGTTTGGTTAGGATAACTTCGAGTTTTGCGATGAACACCGCTATTCGGTGGATTTCTGCACTCTACATTGCTCTACAATAATCTGGTCGATTCTAGGGAAGCGAGCAATAGTGGCAGAGGCTGGTTAGGTTGAGTTATGTTACGTTTGGCTTTGTTAGGTTACGTCGAGTTAGATTAGTGTTGCTTTGACCTTTCTGTTACACACTGCTCTTCTATGGGCTTCTGCGCTCTTCTGTGCGCTATCGCAATCTGCTTGTCTCTGTGGTGGCCAGCAATAGTGGTCTCGTCATGTTTGGCTGAGTTAAGTTACGTTCGGATGTGTTACGTTTGGCTAAGTTATGATTGCCTACTCTGGCTTTAGTGCTATGCACAGCTATTCGCAGGTTTCCTGCGCTGTAATGTGATCGAATATGCTCTGCTTGGCTCTTTCGTGGCGAGTAATAGTGGTCTCGGCGCGCTAGACTCTGTTCGGTTACGTAGAGTTGGGTTAGGTTAGAAAGCTTTGGCTAGGACTCCTTTGACCTTTGTGATATACACTGATATTCGGATGATCTCCGATCTCTCCATTTCTCAACGCTCCTCTACCCGTCCATGGGGTGGCGAGCAGTAGAGTTCGTGGCACGTCAGTTTGAGATAGGTTAAGCTTGGTTTGGTTATGTTAGGCAAAGTTTGGTCAGGATAGCTTCGACTTTCGTGCTATCCACTGCAATGCTGTGGATTTCTGCTTTCTCCTGTGCCCTGACATCTTCTTCCTGGCACTGGGGATGCCAGCAATATTGGCCTCGACAGTCTATGTTGAGTTACACTACCTTTGGGTAGGTTAGGTTAGGCCAAGTTAGGTCAGGGTATCCTACGCTTTTGTGCTATTCACTGCAATGCTTTTGTTTCCTGCGCTCTACAGTGCTACACAATACTCTGCTTGGCTCTGTCGAGGCGATCAATGGGGGTCCTGGCGCGTTAGGTTCAGAAACGTTACGTGCGTTTATGCTGCGGTTCGTATAGTTAGGATGCGATAGCCGCGACATTAGCGATATACACTGCTATTCGGTGGATTTCTGCTATCTAGCGTGCTCCAATATGTTCTGCTTGGCACTCGGAAGGCCTGCAATATTGGACTTGTCACGTGATGTTATGCTGCACAACGTTTGTGTGGGTTATGTTAGGTGGGCTTAGGTCAGGATATGCTTGACTCTTGCGGTGTATACTGCAATGCGGTTGGCATCTGCTCCTTCCTGTGCCGTTGCATGTTCTGCTTGTCGCAGGGGTGGCCAGCAATAGTGGTCTCGACACGTGAATGTGAGCTGTGCTACGTTCGGTTTTGTTACATTTGGTGTGGTCAGGACAGGATAGATTAGACGTTTGTGCTATGCACAGCCGTCAGCGGAATTCTGCGCTCTACTGTGTTTTAATCTTTTCTGCTTGGGTTTTGGGAAGTCAGCAATAGTGTTCTCGTCGCGTTAGCTTGTGTTAGGCCACGTTTCGTTGGATCAGGTAAGGAAGGTCTGGTTAGGATTCCTTCGTCTACTGCGCTATACACTGCTATTTAGTGGATTTATGCGCCGAACATGTCTCTAGAATACTCTGCCCGAATCTGGGGTGGCGAGCAACAGTGGTCGTAGCACATTAGGATGTGCTACGTTACGTTTGATTAGATTAGGTTATGTTCAGCTCGGAAGGTTATCTTCGACTTTCGTGCTGAATACTTCTATTCGGAGGATTTCTGCGCTCTACTCTGCTCTACTATATTCTGATTGGCCCTGAGAATGAAAGCAATATTGATCCTGGAACGTTAGGTTCAATTAGATTACGTTTCGTTATGTTAGGCGGGGTTAAGTTCGGTAAGTGTAGCTTCGACCTTCGTGCTGTACACTGATATTCGGTGGATTTCTGCGCTGCACTCTTCTCTACTATATTCTGCTTGGACATAGGAAGGACAACAATGGTGGTCGCGGCACATAAGTTCTGCTAGGCTACGGTTGGTTAGGTTAGATTTGATCAGGTTTTGTTAACGTCACTTCGACGTTTGCGCTGCACGCCGCTATTCGGTGAAATTCTGCGCTCCACATTGCTCTACAGTACTCTGCTCGACTACGGGCATACGAGTAATAGCGTTCGTGGCACGTCGGTTTGAGTTATGTTATGCTTGGTTAGTCTAGGTTACGTTATGTTTGGCTAGGATAGCTTTGCCTTCCATGCGATGCACTGATAATCGGTGGATTCCTGTGATCCAGTGTTCTCTACAATTTTCTGCTTGGCTATGTGGAAGCCACGAGCAGTGCTCGCGGCACCTTATGTGCAGTTATGCTACGTTTGGTGGGGTTAAGTTCGGTCAGGTTACGCTAGGATATCTACGGCTTCTGTTCTGTTCACTGCAACACAGTGGATTTCTGCGCTCGGCTGTGCACTAGTACATTCTGCTTGCCTCTGGGGAGGCGATAAACAGTGGTCACGGCACATCAGGTTGAGTTATGCCTCGTTCGGTTGTGTTATGTTTGGTGAGGTGAGGATAGGGTATTTTAGACTTCTGTGCCATAAACTGCTGTCATCCGATTTCTGCGCTCTTCTGCGTTCTAATGTTTTCTGCTTGGCGCTGTGGTGGCCAGTAATAGTGGTCTCGGCACGATAGTTTGATTTATGCTACGTTCGATTAGGGTATGATAGTCAAGGTTAGGTTTGGATAACATTGTCTTTCGTTGTATAAACTGCTGTTCGGTGTATTTATGCGCGATACGTTGCCCTAATACGTTCTGCTTGGCACTGGGGAGGGCAGTAATAGTGGTCTCGGCAGGTTAGGTTGAGTTATGCTACGCTTGGTTGGGTTACGTTAGTTTGGGTTATGTTAGGACAGCTTCGACTTACGTAGGATACACTGCTGTGCGGTGGATTTCTGTGATCAACTGTACTCCGTCGTGTTCTGCTTGGCTCTGAGGAGGCCATCAGTGGTGGTTTCGGCACGATAGCCTGAGCACGGATACGTTTGTTTCTGTTATGTTTGTATAGGTTAGATTAGGGCAGCTTAGACTTATGTGGCATACACTGCTCTTCGGTAGATTCGTGCACTCTAAATTGCTCCACTGTAATCTGCCCGACTGTCGTGAGTGCGGCAATAGTGGCTGTAGCATGTTGTGTTCAGTTAGTATACGTATGATTAGGTTAGGTTATGTTGTGTTACGTTAGGGTATCTTCGATATTTGTGCTTCGCGCTGCCATCCAATGGACTCCTGCGCTCTACTGTGCGCTACCATACTCTGCCTGTGTCTCGGGACGCCAGGAATAGTGGTCGCGGAAAGTTTGGTTGAGTTGCGTTTCGTTCGGTTATGTTAGGTTTGTCCATGTTTGGATGGGACAGCTTTGACTTTTGTACTGTACACTGCTGTTCGGTGGGTTTCTGCGCTCCACTACGACTAGCATATGTTTCTTGGCTCTGGGGAGGCCAGCATTAGTGGCCTCTGCACGCTAAGTTAAGTTTTGTTGCGTTTGATTATGTTAGGACAGGATAAGAGTGACTTTTGTGCAACACATTGCTGTTTGGTGACATTGTGTGATCTAGTGTGCACTACTATACTATGCTCGACCATAAGTGAGCCAGTAGTAGTGGTCATGGCACGATAGGTAGCGTTGGGCTACGTTTGGCAAGGGCACGGTTGGTTAGGATAGGATAGGATAGCTCTGACCTTGTGCCATACACCAATATTCGGTTGATTTCAACGCGCTAGATTGCATTACTGTACCATGCTCGGCTCAGGCGATGCCAGCAGAAGTGGTCTCGGCTCGTTAATTTGAGTTAGGCTACCTTTGGTTGGGTTATGTTGGTTTGGGTTTGGCCAGGATAGCTTCGACTTTCGCCGTATACACTGGTATTCGGACGATTTCCCAGCCCTACTGTGCTCTACTATTATCTGCTCGACTCTGGGTAGTCCAGCAATAGTGGTCGTGGCTCGATATGTTGGGTTGAGCTATGCTTGGTCATGTCACGTTTGGGTAAGTTAGGAGAGGGTGGCATTGACTTTTGTGCTAGACACTACGTTGCGGTGGATTTCTGCGCTCTACGTTACACTACTATACTCTGCCCGTCTATGGGAGGCCGGCGACAGTGGTCTCGGCACGTTAGATCTTGTTAGGCAAAGTTTGGTTAGGTTATATTATTCTGTGTTAGGCTAGGATTGCCTTGACTTGCGTGGTATACACCGCCATTTGGTGGATTCCTACGCTCTACATAGTTCTAACATGCCCTGCTTGTCTCTGGGGATGCCAGCAATGCTAGTCTCAGAACATTATATTCAGTTCGGCTACGTTCGGATACGTTAGGTTACTATATCTGCCACTTGTGAGCTCTACACTGCAATGCGGCTGATTACTGCGATCTAGTGTGTTCTAGTATATTCTGCTTGGCTCTGGGGAGGCAAGCATTTGTGGCATCGGCATGTCAGGTTCAGTTATGCTTCGTTCGGTTATGTTACGTATGGTTATGTTAGGATAGGGTAGCTTAGACTATTGTGCTGCGCACTGAGATCCTAAGGATTTCCGCGCTCCGCTCGCCTTTATTTTGCTCTACCTGACTATGTGGAGGGTAGCAATAGTGGCCTCGGCACGTTAGGATGGGTTAGGTTATGATGGGTTGCGTTACGTTTGGTCAGGTTAGGATAGGATAGGTATGGTATTTGCGCTGTACATTGCTATTCGGTCGATATCTGCGCTCTGCATTTCTCTACTAGAATCTGCTTGTCCCTGCGGAGGCATGAAATAGTGGTTGTGGCATATTTGTTCGGGTTAGGTTACGTTTGGCTGCGTCAGGGCAGGTTATGTTTGGTTGGAATGGCTTCGGCGTCTGCGCTATACACTGCTATTCGGCGGACATCAGCGTTCAACTGTGCTCTAGTATATTATGCTTGGCTACGGGGTAGCCAGCAGTGGCTCCCTCGGCACGATAGGCTGAGTTAGGTTGCGTTTTGTTGTGTGACGTGTGGTTAGCTTAGGACAGGGTAGCTTAGGCTATTGTGCCATTCGTTCCACTCCGGTCGATTACAGAGTTCTACATTACTCTGCTGCACTTTACCTATCTCTCTTGAGGCCAGCAATACTGATCGTGGCACCACAGGTTGTGTCACGTTAAGATCGGTTGTGTTACGTTTGGCCAGGTTGGGAGAGGATAGCTTTGACTTTTGTTCTCTACGCTGTTATTCCGTGGATCTCTGCACTCTACTGTGCTCTAGTATGCTCCGCTTGACTCTGGGGAGGCCGGCAATATTCGTCTCGGCACGTTAGGATTAGTTAGGCTATGTTTTGTTAAATTTGGTTAGGTTAGGTTAGGTTAGCTTAACTTTGACTTTTGCGCTGTACACTGATATTCGGTCGTCATCTGCGCTCTACTGTGCTCTACTGTAATCCGTTCGACTCCGGGGATGCCAGTAATTGCCGTCGCTGTGCGATATGGTGAGTAGTTTCATTTGCTATATTACGCTAGGACAGGTTGTGACAGGGTAGCATTGAGCTTTGTGGTGTACACCGCTATTCGGTGGATTCCTGCGTTCCACATTGCTTTATCCTATTCTGCTCGGCTCTCGGAAAGCCAGCAACAGTGTTCGCGGCATGTTAGTTTGTGTTAGTCTACGCTTGGTCGTGTTAGGTTAGGATACGTCTGGTTAGTATAGCTTTGACTTTCGTGCTTTACACTCTTGTTCTGTGGATTCCTGCCCTCTACTGTGCTCTACTTTAGCCTGCAAGGCCCTGGGAGGCCAGCGATGTTGGTCGTGGCACGTTTGTTTGATTCAAGTCACGTTTGGTTATGTTAGGTTTGGTTAAGTTTGGATAGGATAGCTTTGTCCTTTGTGGTATGAAATGCTTTTCGGAGGAACTCTGCGCTCCACTGTGCAGTAGCATATTCCTCTTGGCTCTGGAGAGGCTAGAAATCGTGGTCGGGGCACGTCAGGATTTGTTGTGTTACGTTTGGTTATGTTATGTTTGGCTGGGGTAGGATGCGATGTCTTCGACTTTTGCTGTATACACTGTTATTCGGTGGATATCAGCGATCAACAGTTTTCCGGTGCGTTGTGCTAGGCACAATGAAGGCCAGCAATAGTCTTCTCTGCAAGCCATGTTGGGTTGTGTTGCGTTTGGTTATCTTACGATTTGTTAAGTTAGGAAGGTACGGCTTTAACTTCTGTGCTATGCACCGCTTTTCGGTGGAATTCTGCGCTTTACTGTGCTGTAATATGTTCTGCATTGCTCTCAGTAGGTCAACAGTAACGGTCCAGGCAAGTTAGATTGAGTTATGTTGCGTTCTGTTATGTTATATTTGGATGGGCTCGGCTAGGATAGCTTTGACATTTGTGGTATACACTGCTATTAGGTGGATTTCGGCGGTCTGCTGTGATCAAGTACTCTCTGCCTTGCTCTGGGTAGGCCAGAAATGGAAGCCGCGGCGCACTAGGCTTGGATATTCTACGCTTGGTTATGTCGGTTTACGACAGGCTATGTCAGGATGTCTTTGACTTTTGCTCTGGACACTGCTATTCGGTAGATTTCTACCATCTATGTTGCCCTTCTATGCTGTACTCAACACTGGGGAGGCCAGTAATAGTGGTCTCGGTGCGCTAAGCAGAGTTATGCTACGTTTGGTTAGGCTATGGTAGCCTTGGTTAGGTCTGGATAGCCTTGTCTTCGCGCTATACACTGCGGTTCTGTGGATCCCTGGGCTGCACACTCCTCTAACATGCCCTGCCTGCGTTTGGGAAGGGCAGCAATAGTGTTCGCGGTACGATATGTTGATTTACGCTACGTTTGTTTGTGTCGCGATTGGTTAGGTTAGGAGACGATAGCTCTGACGTATGTGCTATACACCGTTACCTGTTGGATTTCTGCGATCTACTGCGCTCTATTGCGTTCAGATTGGCTCTGGGAAGACCAGCGGTGGTGGTCGCGGCACGTTGCTTTCAGATAGGCTACGTTTGGTTAGGTTAGATAATGTCAGGTTGGATTAGGATACCTATGATATTTGTGCTTTGCACTGCTATGCGGCGGATTTCTGCGCTCCAATGTGCTTTAGTATATGCTGCTTGGCCCTGGGGAGGCCACCAGTAGTGGTCTCTGCACGTTTGGTTGAATTTAGCTACGTTCGCTTATGTTACGTTTGGTTAGGTTAGGATATCATAACTTAGACTTTTGTGCCGCACGCTGCTATTCGGTGGATATCTGCGCCCTACAGCGCTCTAATACGTTCTGCTGGAGTATGGAACCGCCAGTAATAGCAGTCCCTGCAAGTTTGTCTGATTTGTGTTTCGCTTCGCGGGGCTAGGTTCGGTCAGGTTAGGTAAGGTTATCTTCGATTTTAGTGCTATAAACTGCTACTCGGTGCATTCCTGCGCTCTAAACTGCTCTGCTATATTTGGCCCGACTATGGTTTGGCGAGCAATAGTGTCCGTGGCACGTTACGTTGCGTAATGTTACGCTCGGTTAGGTAATGTTAGGCCATGTTTGGCTAGGATAGCTAAGACTTTTGTGCTATACACTGTTATTCGGCGGATTTCTGCGATCTACTGTCCTCTACTGCATTCTGCTTGGTTGGGGGAGGGGGACGGGTTCAGTGGTCGCTGCACGATACTTTGAATTATGCTACGTTTGGTTGAGTCAGGTTACGTCAGGCTATGCAAGGATATATACGGCTTTTGTGCTATTCACTGCTATTCGGTGGATTTCTGCTGTCAAATGCCCTTTAGTATGCTCTGCATGGCTACGTTCCAAGTAATAGTTTTCTCGGCACGTTAGGTTCTGCAAGGTTCCGCTTCGTTCGGTTAGGTTAGGAAGGCTCAGTTACGATTTCTTCGACATTCGCGCTGTACACTGCTACTCGGTGGACTCTGGCGCTCTACATTGCTCTACTATACTCTGCCTGACTATGGCGAGGCGAACAATAGTTGCCGCTGCACGTTCGATTGTGTTATGCTACCTACAGTTATGTTGGCATAGGCTATGTTTGATTAGGATACCTAAGACATTCGTGCTGTACACTGTTTTTCGGTGGATAACTGCGACCTACTGTGCTCTACTACATTCTGCTTGGCTCTCGGGAGGCCAGGAGTAGTGGTCGCGTCACGTTGCTTTGAGCTATGCTAAGCTTGGTTGAGTCAGGATGGGTCAGGTTAGGTTAGGGCATCTACGGCTTTTGAGCTATTCACCGTAGTGCGGCGGATTTCTGCGCTCTACTGTGCCCTAGTATATTCTGCTTGCCATTGTGGTGGCCAGAAATAGATGTCTCGTCATGTTACCTTGAAATAGCCTACGTCAGGTTAGGTTAGGCTAGGATATTTTCGGCAAGGATAGCTTCGCCTTTTGTGCTGTACCCTGTTTTTCGGGGAATATCTGCGCTCGACTGTGCTCTACTATGTTCTGCTTGGCCGCGGAGTGTCCAGCAATAGCGGTCGCGTCACGATATGTTGAGTTAGGTTATGTTTGGTTATGTTCCGTTGGTTTGGGTTAGGCATGTGTTGCTTAGACTTTTCCGATATGCACTGCGATTCTATGGATGTCTGCGTTCTACTATCCTCTGATATGTTCTGCTTGGCTACGCGGATGCCAGGAATCGTGGTCACGGCATGTAAGATTACGTTACGTTACGTTTGGTTATATTAAGATTGCTATGTTGGGAAGTGGTAGCACGACTTTAGCGCCGTACACTGCTATTCGGTGTGTTTGAGTGATCTACATTGCTCTATTATATTCAGCTTTACGGTGAGAAGGCCAGCAATAATGTTGTCGGCACGTTGTGCTGAGGTAGTCTTCGTTTGGCTAGGTTAGGTTGGGATATTTTTGATTTGGCTATTTCCCATTTTTGTGCTATGCACTGCAATTCGGTGGGTTTCTAAGCTCTACTGTGCTCTCGCCTGATCCATTTATCTCTGGGGAGCCCAGCAGTAGTAGTCTCGTAGCGTTATGTTGAGTTATGCTATGTTCTGTTATGTTACGTTTGATTAGGTTAGGACAGCAGAGCCCTGGCTATTGCGCTATACACTGCCATTCGGTGGATTTCAGCGCTCTACATTGCTCTAATATACTCGGCCTGTCTCTTGGGCGGCCACCAACACTTGTCTCGGCCATTTATGTTGAGCTAGGTCACGTTTGGCTGCGTAACATTTGGGTAGGTTAGGAGAGGGTCGCTTTGACTTTAGTGCCATAGACCGCGATGAGGGAGACTTCTGCGCCCCACAGTGCTATAGTATTTTCAGCTTCTTCATGGGGAGGGGGGGCAGGCAATTGTGGTCCCGGCACGTTATATTGAGTCAGGTTACGTTCGGTTGGTTTGGGTTAGCCTAAGTTTGGTTACGATTGCTTGAACTTTTTCGCTCTGCACTGCTATTCGGTGGAATCCAGGGCTCTACTGTGCTCTAGTATGTACTGCTTTGCCCTGGTGAGGGCAGCATTTGCGGTTTCGGCACGTTAGGTTGAGTTAGGCTCAAAATTGGTTATGTCCTGTTGGTTTGGGTTAGGCTTAAGTAGCTTCGACTCTTCTGATATACTCGGCGATTCCACGGTTTGCTGCGTTGTACTCCCCACTAGGGTGCTCTGCTTGTCACTGGGATGGCCAGGGATAGTGTCCCCGGCACGTTATGTTGAGACAGTCTTCGTTCGGTTCGGTTGAGTTAGTCTATTTTGGCTAGAATAACTTCAACTTTTGTGCTGTACACCATTATGCGCGGGATTTCTGCCCTCTACTGTGCTTTAGTATGTCGTGCTTGGCTTTGGTGTGGGTAGGAATAGCGGTCTCGGCACGTTGGGTTGTGTTATTCTACGCTTGGCTACGTTCTGTTGGTTTGGGTAAGGTATGGGTAGCACAGCCTTATCCGATGTACACTGCTATTCTATGGACTTCTGCATTATACCCTCCACCAATGTGCTCTCCTTGATTCTGGGGAGGGGGGGCAGCAGACGTGGTCGCGACACGTTAGGCTGATTTCGGTTACATTTGTTTACGTCACGATTGGTTAGGTTTGGAGGCTGGTTGCCTTGACATTAATTCAATAGTCTGCTATTGGGAGGACTTCAGAGATCTACAATGCTGTAATATTTTCTGTTTGGGTTTGGGAAGGACAAAAATAGTTCTCTCGGCACGAGATGTCGTGTCAGGTAACGTACGGTATGGTTGGGTTAAGCTAAGTTTGGATAGGATAGCTTTTACTTTTTTGCTGTACACTGCTTTTCGGCGGATCTCTGCACTCTTCTGTGCTCTAGTATGACCTGCTTGACTCTGGGAAAGGCAGCAATGGCGTTCTCGGCACGTTAGGTTGAGTTATGCTATGTTTGTTTATGTTCTGTTGGTATGGGTTAGGCTTGGGTAGCTTTTACTTTTCTGACCTACACTGGGACTATATGGATTTCTGAGGTCTACTCTCCATTAGTGTGCTCCGCCTAACCCTGGGGAGGCCAGAAATAGTGTTCGCGGCACGTTAGTTTGAGATAGGATACGTTTGATTATGTTACGGTTGGTTACATTAGGAGAAGATAGCTACGACTTTGTTGCCATAGTCTGCTATTAGGTGGATTTCTGCGACCCTCACCTCTATCGCTTTCAGGTTGGCTTTGGGAAGGCCAGAAATGGTGGCCGCGACTCGTTACGTTGTGTCAGGTTACGTTCGGTTAGGTTGGGTTAAGCTATGCTAGGCAGGGGTAGCTTTAACATTTGTGATATTCACTGATATTCGGCGGACTTCGGCGCTCAACCGTGCTCCAGTATGTCCTGATTGGTTCTGCGGTGGCCAGCAATAGTTGCCGCGGCACGTTAGTTTGTGTTGCGTCACGATCGTTTATGGTACGGTTGTATAGGTTGGGAGAGGATAGCCCTGACTTTTCTGCTATAGTCTGCTATAAGGTAAATTCCTGCAACATACAGTTCACTAATGCTTCCAGCTTGGCTCCGGGACGGCCATAAATAGTAGCCTCATTACGTTAAGTTGTGTCAGGAAATGTTCCGTTATGTTGGGATTTGCTAAGTTTGGACGTGGATAGCTTCATCATTTGTGATGTATATTGCGAACCGGTGGATTTTTGCGCTCTAGTGTGCTCTAGCATGTCCTGCTTGGCTCTGCGGAGGGCAGCAATAACGGTACCGTCACGTTAGGTTGAGAAATGCTCTGTTCGGATATGTTCCGTTGGTTTGAGTTGGGCTGTGGCTGCTTTGACTTTTCTGATATACACTGCGATTCTACGGATTTCTGCGTTGTACACTCAACTAACGTACCCTACTTATTTGACTCCTGTGCTATACACTGAAACGCCGCAGGTGTCTGTGATCTTCTGTGCTGTAGTATATTCATCGTGGCTCTGGGGAGGTCAGCAATAGTGTTGCAGCTCGGTTAGGTTTAGTTATGTTATGTCTGGTTATACTTTGTTTGGTTAGGTTACGCCGTGACATCTTTGACTTTTGCGCCGTGCACTGCTACTTGGTGGATCTTCGCGCTGTAGTGCGATCTAATATGCTCTGCTTTACTCCGGGGAGGCCAGAAGCTGAGGCCGCGACGCGATATCTGGAGTTATGTTGCGTTCGGTTAGGTTAGATTTGTTCGTGTTATGATAGGATATTTTCGCCTTTCGTGCTGTACAACGAAGTGCGGTCAACTTATGCTCTCTACTGTGTTCCAGTATGTTCTGCTTTGCTCTGGGCAGTCCAGTAACAGTGTTCTCGCCAGGTTAGGTAGATATACGCTGCGTTTGGTCAGGTTGTATTTGCTACGGTTAGGTTCGGATATCATCGACATTTCTGCTGTACTCTGCGATTCTATGGGTTTCTGCGCCTTACTCTACCCTATTATGCTCTCTTCGGCTCCGCGGACTCAAGCAATACTGGTCGCGGTGCGTTTGGCTGAGTTAGATTACGATTGGTGTATTTAGTCTACCTTGGGTTAGGTTAGGTTATCTTTGACTTTTGTGCTCAACACAGTTGTCTTGTGGACGACAAAAGTTGTGATCGCAGCACGTTAGCTTGTGCTTTGTTACCTTTGGTTGGTTTAGGGTGGGTAAGATTTACTCAGGTTATCCTCGACTTTTGCGCTACACACTGCTCTTCGTCGTATTTCTACGCTCTGAATTGTTATACAACTCTCTGCTCGGCTCTGGCGATGCCAGTAACAGTGGCCCCGGCGCGATAGTTCGATTTATGCTACGTTTGGTTATGTTACCTTTGGTTAAGGTATGAGGGTATAGCATTGACTTTTGTACCATATACGGCTATTCGGTGAGCGTCTGCGCTATACTGTGTTCTAATATGCTCGGCTTGGCTCTGAGGAGGCCAGCAATAGTGGTAAAAGCACTTCAGTTTCTGTTGGGCTACGTTTGGTTATGTTACGTTTGGTTGGGATAGGAGAGGATAGCTTTGAGTTTTATGCTGTATACCGCCATTCGGCGTATTTCTGGGCCCTGCTGTCCTCTAGTGAGCTCTGCTTTGCTATGGGGAGGCCAGTAATAGTGGTCTATTACGCAATAGCACAAAAGTAAGAGCTATTCTGTCCTAACGTAGTCAAGCGTAACATGGGCAGACGTGACGTAACAAAAACAGAGGAGCCACGACGGCTTTTGCTGGAGTCACGTGAGCTAAGCAGATTACAGCAGAGCAATGGAGAACGCTGCAGTCTTCCTGATAGCAGAGCATAGCACAAAGGTCAAAGTCCCTTTAACAAAACATGACCAAGCCTAACATAACCGAACGCAACACAACTCAACCAAACGTGCCGCGAGCACTATTGCTGGCGACCGCAGAGACAAGCAATATGTGATAGCGCACCGAAGTGCGCAGATGTCCATAGAATAGCAGTGTGTATCACAACGGTCGAAGTTACCCTAACCTAGCACATCGTAGCCTAACGTAGCCCAGCGTAATCTATCCCAACCTAACGTGCCGTGACCACTATTGCTGGACACCCAGCACCGAGCAAAGCATATTGGAGCACAGTGGAACGCAGAAATCCACCGAATAGCAGTGTATAGCACAAAAATCAAAGCTGCCATATCCTAACAAAACCAAACCTAAACTAACCATACGCAGCACATCTCAGCCTAGCTTGACGAGACCTCAACTTCTGGCATCCACAGGACCAAGCAGAGAACATGACAGCACAGTAGAGCGACGAAATCCACCGAACAGCAGTTTCAAGCACAAAAGTCAAAGTTAGACAAACCAAACGTGACCTAACAAAGCCAAGCCAAGCGTTACCTAACCCTACATAGCGTACCGAGAACGCAATTGCTGTCCTCCCGAGAGTCGAGCAAAGTATAGTAAAGCAACGTAGATCGCAGATATCAACCGAATAGCGATGTATATCACAAAAGTCTAAGCTAACCTATCCTAACATAGCGAAACGTAACATAAGCAAACGCTACCTAGCACAGACAAACGTGCAGAGACCAATACGGATGTGCTCCCCATAGACAAGCAGAATATACTGGAGCCCAGTAGAGTGTAGAGGTCCACCGTATAGCGGTGTATAGCACAAATGTCAAAGCCATCCTAACAAAACTTAACCAAACCTTACCTAAGAAAACGAACATAGCACAACCTATCGTGCCTGCACCAAAATTTCTGATCTGCCTAGAGCGAAGCAGAGCATATTAGTGCGCTGTGGAGCGCACAATTCCACCGAATAGTCGTGTACAGCTCAAAAGTCAAGGCTATACTCTCCTAACCAGGCCAAAGGAAATATAGCCAAACGTAACGTCACACAACCAGTAGTGCCTCAACAAACATAGCTGGCCTCACGAGAGCCAAGCGGAGTGCAGCAGTGCAATGTAGGACGCTGAAGTCATCCGAGTGGCAGTATGTAGCACAGGGGCCAAAGCTATCCCAACCATACCTGACCAAACCTAGCCTAAACAAGCTGAAGATAACTTAACCTATCTTGCCGCGACCGCTATTCCAGGCGTCCCCAGGCACAAGCAGATTGCGATAGCGCACAGTACAGTGCACAGGTCCACATAACAGCCGTGTGTAGAACAAGAGTCAAAGGTATCGTAACCTAATCCAACGTAACCAAACGCAACGGAACGTACTCTGACACTACCTATCGTGCTGCGACCACTGTTGCTGGCCTCCCGAGAGTCGTGTAGAGTATAGTAGAGCAATGTGGAGCGCAGAGATCTACGGAAGAGCAGATAATGGCACAAAAGTCTAAACCACGCTCTCCTACCTTAACCGATCGTAACATAACCAGACGCAACATAACTATCACTAACGTGCAGAGACAAATTCTGCTGCCTCCACGTAGCCAAGCAGAATATACTAGAGCACAGTAGATCGTAGAAATCCGCCGAATAGCAGTGCATAGCACAAAAGTCGAAGCTATCCTCTCCTATTGAAACCAAACGTAAGACAAGCAGACGTAACATATTCCAACATTACTTGTACCGACCGCTATTGCTGGCCCACGAGAGCTAGGCAGAGTAAAGTAGAGCAATGTAGAATGCTGGAATTGTCCGAATAGCAGTGTATAGCGCAAAAGTCAAAGCTATCCTTGCCAAACGTAAGCAAACCTGTCCTCACAAAGCGAAACACGACCCAACCAAATGTACCGAGGGCATTACACCTGGCGTATACCGAGACAGGCAGAGCGTGACAGAGCGCAGAGGTGCGCCGAAGGCCATAGAACAGCAGTGTGTATCACAAAAGACGGAGCTGTCCTAACCCAACACTTCGTTACCTAACGTAGCCGGACGTATTACAACTCAACCTATCCTGCCGCGACCGCTGCTGCTGGCCGCCACGAGGCCGGGCTGATCAACGTAGAGCACTGCAGAGGGCAGGAATCCACGGAATTACAATGTATGGCACGAAAGTCAAAGCGATCTTAACCGAACTTACCCTAACCTGACCAAACGAAGCGTAACATAACTCAGCCTAACTTGCCGCAACCACTACTGCTGGCCTCCCTTGTGTCCAGCAGAGTATATCGTAGCAATGTAGAGCGCAAGAATCCACCGAAATGCAGTGCATGACGCAAAGGCCGAAGCCACCGTAACCAAACATAACCTAACCTGACCCAAAGAAACGAAACCAAGCTAAACCAAACGTGCCACGGCCACAATGGCTGGCCTCTCCAGAGACAATCGGATGCTAGTAGAGCAACGCAGTGCACACATAT
>NW_016951350.1:0-979 GCF_001483705.2 Eufriesea mexicana
ACAGAAATCCGCGGCGCCGCAGTGTAAAGCACAAACGTAAAGATTACCAAGCCCAACCTGGCCAACCCTAATCCATTCAAACGTAGCCCAACTCAGCATAAGATGCCGAGGACACTATGGCGATCCTTGCCAGAGCCAAGTTATACATATTAGAGGAGTGTAGAGAGCAGGAATCCATAGAACCTCAGTGTATAGCAGAAAAGTCAAATCTACACAAACCTAACCCAAGAAAGTGTAGTGCAACCAAACGGAGCCTAACTCAGCACAACGAGCCGCGACCGCTACTGCTGGACGCCCCAGGGCCAAGCAGAATATAGTAGAACACAGCACGACGCAGAAGTCCACAGAATAACAGTTTACTCCTCAAAAGTCACAGCTACTCTAACCCAACACAAACAAACATAGCCCAACCAAACGTAGCCCAACCCAACCTAATGTTACGAGACCGCTATAACAGGCCATCCCAGAGTCGAGCAGAGTAGGGTAGAGTAATGTGTTGTAGTGTGTAGGAATACTCCGAATGTCAGAGCATAGCACAAAAGTCAAAGTTATCCTACCCCAACATAACCAAACTTAACATAACCAAACGTATCATAGCACAAACAAGCGCGCCGCGACCGCAATTGCTGACCACACCTGAGCAAAGCAGAACATATTCGAGCAACGTAGAACGCAGAAGTCGACCGAATAGCAGTGTATATCACAAAAGTCGAAGTTACCATATCCTAACATAACCACACCGAACATAACCGAAAGTATCTTAACTCAAACTAACGTGCCGAGACTACTATTACTCTCCTACCCAGAACTGAGCAGAATATACTAGTGCACAGTAGAAAGCAGTGATCCACCGAATAGCAGTATATAGAGCAAAAGTCTAAGCTCCGCCCTCCTAACCTAACCAAATATATAATAGCATAAAGTAGCCTAACTCAACATAACGTGCCGAGGCTACAATTGCTGACCTCCATGGAGCCAA
>NW_016951351.1:0-580 GCF_001483705.2 Eufriesea mexicana
GCCAAACATAAAATATTAGAGCATAGTAGAGCGCACAAATCCACCGCATTGCAGAGTATAGCATAAAAGTCGAAGATATCCCGACATAAACTGACCTAACCCATACTAACCTAACGTAGCCTTTCTCATCATAAGGTGCCGAGACCGCAACTGCTGGCTTCCCCATATTCAAGCAGAACACCCTAGCACACAGTAGAGCGCAGCAATGCTCCTACTAGCTGTGTGTGTCAAAGAAGTCGATGCTATCCGTTACGTTTGGCTATGCTACGATTAATTAGGTTTGGACAGAATAGCTTTGACCTCTGCGCTATGCACTACTGTTCGGTGGACTCCTGCGCTCTGCTCTGCTTTCATGTATTCTGCTTGGCTCTGTGCATTGCAGTAACAGAGGTCCCAGCATGTTAGGATGTCTTAAGTTGCGTACGGTTACGCTACCTTAGTTAAGGTTAGGACGGGATAGCCTTCACTCTTGTGCTATACACTGATTTTTGTTGTATTTCTGTGATCTACTGTGCTCTGATATGCTCTGCTTTTCTCTGGGGATGCCAGAAGTGGGGGCCGAGGCACGTTGGTTTTAGTT
>NW_016951352.1:0-558 GCF_001483705.2 Eufriesea mexicana
AGACAATCAGAGCAAGTTCGAGTACAGTGCAGCGCAGAAATCCTCCGAATATCTGTGCACAGCTCAGAAGTAAAATTTGTCCTGGCCAAACATAGCACAACCTAACCTAACCGAACGTAACGTATCTCATCATAGCACGCAGACACCACTATTGCTGGCATTCGCAGTGCCAAGCTGAACAGATTAGAGCGCCGTAGAGCCGCCGAATGGCAGTGTATTGCTCTTTGGTCAAAGCTACCAACTCCTAACATAGCCAACTGTATCATTAGCAGACGCAACATACCACAAACTAACGTGAAGCGAGCACAGCTGCTGGCCTTGCCAGAGTCATGCAGAAGAAATTACGGATAGTAGACCTCAGAAATACATAGAATAGCAGTGTGTATCAAAAAAGCCTAAGCCACCGAAGCCTAACCCAAGCCAACAGTGCCTAACCTAAAATAGCGTAGCTCAACGTAACCTGCCGCGATCACAATTGCTGGGCTCCCTAAGAATAAGCAGGTTGTAGCAGAGCAGAGTAGAGTGCAGAAATTCACCGAATAGCAGTGTGTTCCACGA
>NW_016951353.1:0-901 GCF_001483705.2 Eufriesea mexicana
AACCCCTGCTAACAAAACCTAACCGAACGTGGCATAACACAACCAAATGTGCCGCGGCCAATATTTCTGGCCACCCCAGGGTAATGCAGGGCATACTAGAGCGCAGCAGAGAGCAGGAAACCACGGAAGGACGGTGCATAGCAAGAAAGTCACTGCCATCCTAACCAAACTTTACCCAACCTAACCCAATCAACCGTAACATATCACAGCCTATAGTGCAGCGACGACTATTATTGGCCTCCCGATGGTCGAGCAGAGTATAGTAGAGCAATGTAGAGCGCAGAGATCGGCCGAAGTCCAGTGTACAGCACTAAAGTCTATGCTACCCTATCCTTACCCAGCCAAACGTAACATAACCAAACGGAACATAATCCAGACCAACGTGACTAGTCCAGTATTGCTCACCAACACATCGTCATGGAGATCATACTGCAGGAGAGTGGAGCGCAGAACTTCATTAAACGTTAGTTTGTAACACAAAAGGCAAAAACATCCTAACCTATCCCAAACAAGTCTAACCCAGCGAAAGTAACATAACTCAACTTAACACGCCGAGACCATTATCGGTGCCCTCCTCAGAGCGAAGCAGAACGTATTGGAGGATAGTACATCGCTGAAATCCACAGAATCGCTGTGCTTAGCACGATAGCCGAAGCTACGATATCCAAATATAGCCAAACGAAGCATAGCCGAAGGTAGCCTAGATATAACTAACGTGCCGTGGCGACCATTGGTTGCCTCCCCAGATCCAAGCAGAATATTCTAAAGCTCAGTTGAGCGTAGAAATCCAACGCATAGCAGTTTATAGCACGAAAGTCAGAGCAATCCCAACCAAACCTAACCTAACCTTACTCAAGCGAACGTAACCTAACTCAAACTATCGTGCCACGATCGCCATTGC
>NW_016951354.1:0-751 GCF_001483705.2 Eufriesea mexicana
ATAGCGCATAAGTCAAAGCTACACTTCCTAACCTGGCAAAATGTAACATAACCAAATGCAACGCAACAAAGCCTGTGGGGCCAGGACCACAAATGCTGGTCTCAAGAGAGCCAAGCAGAGCATACAATTGCATTGTCGGATGCTAACATCAACCTAGTGGCCGTGTGTAGCAAAACGTAAAATGTATCCCATCCAAACTAAGCCAAACCTAGCCTAAACGAAATGAAAATTACGAAACGTATCGTGTCACGGCCACTGTTGCTGCCCGCCCGTTAGTCGAGCAGAGTATATTAAATCACTGTAGAGGGCAGAAATCCACCGAAGGGCAGTGTATAGCACGAAAGTGGAAGATATCCCATCCCAAACTAACCAAACGTAACATAACCATACGTAACATATTTTAACCTAACGCGCCGGGACCACTATCGCTGAACTCCCCAGAGACAAGCTGAACATACTAGAACACAGTATATTGCAGATATCCACCGAAATGCAGTGTACACCACGTAAGTGAGAGCTATTCAAAGCGAACCCAGGCTAACAAATCCAAACAAAACGTACCCTAACACAAGCTCTCGCGCCGATACCACTATTACTGGGCCCCCATGGCCGAGCAGAGTATTGTAGAGCCATTTAGGGAGCAGAAAACCACCGTAATATAGCAGTGTATAGCACAAAACTCAAAGCAACCCTGTCCTAACCGAACCAAACGTAACGTATCCGAACGTAGCCTAACTAAATATGGCGTGCC
>NW_016951355.1:0-946 GCF_001483705.2 Eufriesea mexicana
CACGCCAATAGGATCTTTCCTCCTTATTTATGCAAGAAAGTTAGCTCACCGCGATATTAGTCGTAAATGTCATTAGAATTGAACTTTCCAGCCATATTCTATAGCATTGCGACGGCTATAGCATGCCAAGAGGTTCTTTCCTACTTACTTACGCAAGGAAGCTAGCACACCACGATATTTGTCGAAAATGTCAACAAAATTGTATTTTCCAGCCGCAAACTGAATCATTGCAATGGCTAAATTGCAATGGCTATAGCACTCAAAAAGCATCTTTACTCCTTATTTAAGCAAGGAAGATAGCTCACCACGATACTAGTCGAAAATGTCAATAGAATTGTATTATTCTTCTAGGTTCTACAGCTTTGCAATGCCTATAGCACGCCAACAGAATATTTCCTCCTTATTTATGCAATAAAGTTAGCTCATGATGACATTAGTCGAAAATGTCAATAAAATTGAGTTTTCCAAGAAGATACTATAGCGTTGCAATGGCAATAGCACGCTAATAGGATATTTCCTCCTTATTTATTCATGAAAGTTAGCCCACCACGGTATTAGTCGAAAATGTCAATAAAATTGAATTTTCCAGGCATATTCTATAGCATTGCGACGGCTATAGCACGCCAATTGTATCCTTCATACTTATTTATGAAAGAAAGTTAGCTCACCACAATCTTAGTCGGAAATATCATTAAAATTGAATTTTCCAGCTGGATGCTATAGCAATGAATGGCTATAGCACGCCAGTAGAATCTACCCTCCTTATTTACGCAATAAAGTTTGCTCACCACGATATTAGTCAAAAAAGTCAATAAAATTGAATTTAACAAATGAATTTAACAGCCAGATTCTATAGCATTGCGACGGCTATAGTACGCCAATAGAATCTTTCCGCCTTATTTATCCAAGAAAGTTAGCTCACCACGATATTAGTCGAAAATGTCAT
>NW_016951356.1:0-986 GCF_001483705.2 Eufriesea mexicana
GCCCCTTCTTGAGGCGCACCGCCGCCGCCAGTGTGTAGGAGCCCGTAGATACTGGCCTCCCTCACCGCTTGCAGTGCGAACGGCGGAGCACCCGCCAGGACCATCGCCGCCTCCTGGGATATCGTGAGGTAACCGCGCACGAGCCTGTGCGCCATCCGGCGAGCGACTCCCCGGAGAATCGCCAGACTGCGCTTACTAGCGACCAGGTCGTTCGCCCAGATCGGAGCCCCGTAAAGTGCCACCGAGCGAACGACTCCCGTGTAGAGGCAGCGCATCCTCCCGTCTGGCCTACCCAAGTTGGGTAGCAGGCATCACAGCGCCCACGCCGTACCTTCCAGGCGTGGTTTTAGCGCGAGAAAATGCTCGTCGAACCTCTAGTGGCTATCGAGAAAGAGACAGAGATATTTCATCCGGTCCTGTACCACGACCACAAGTTTCCCCACGCGCATCAGGGACTTGGGCGGCTTCCCGCTGTGCCGATGGCAAAGCCACATTGCCACGGTATTCTCGGTGTAGATACTCAGCCCCAGCCGCTGGATGCTATTCGCGACGGGGGCCACGCCGCTTTCCGCGCGCAGTGTGGCCTCCTCCCAATTCGACCCGACGGCCATCGCCAGCGTGTCGTCGGCGTAACTCGTCAGGCTTAGGCCCCGGTGGAGGGGAGTGCGCAACACGGCGTCGTACACGAGGTCTCAGAGGATCGGCCCGAATACCGATCGCTGTGGAACCCCGCAGTCCGTCGCCCGCACGACGGGCGGGTACCGCCCGTGATACTCGATCGAGCGCTCCGCCATACAGTCGCCGATCTCCGCCATCATGTGTTGGGGGACCCTGTGTTACAACAGGGCATACCGGATGGCGGCACAGGGCATGGTGTTGAAGGCTTTGGCAATACCCACACCGACCGCCAGCACCACCCCTCCCCAGTCAACGGCAGCCTCCGAAAGGGTACAAACACGCTCAATCGCGTCGATCGTCGACGGACC
>NW_016951357.1:0-451 GCF_001483705.2 Eufriesea mexicana
TCCACCGAATAGCAGTGTACAGCATAAAAGCCATGGCTATCGTATCCTAATCTAGCTATACGTGTCATGAACATGCGTTGCCTTGCTCAAACTAACGCGCCGGGACCATTATTGCTGGCGTCCCCAGATCCAAGCAGAATATGCTAGAACAATGCAGAACGCAGAAATCCGCCGATAGCAGTTTATAGCGCAAAGGTCTAAACTATCCCAGCCTAACAACACCAAACGTAACGTAACGAAGCGTTGCATAACTCAGCCTATCGTGCCAAGACCAGCATTGCTGGCCTCCACAGAGCCAAGCAGAACACACTAGAGTAGAGCGGATCGCAGAAATCTACCGCACTGCTGTGTACATTATAAAAGTCAAAGTAGCATGTCCTAACCTTGCCAAACGTGACATAACCAAACAGTCTAGCTCAACGTATCAGGACGAGAACACCATTGCTGGCCT
>NW_016951358.1:0-1287 GCF_001483705.2 Eufriesea mexicana
ACGGGAAATCGCAACCGAAACGATCACGTCCATGCGAGCGAGACGGTTCGGTTGCAGGAACATGCAAAACGCATATCACCGCACCGCAACGCACGCACTCCCTGCGGACACCGCGCGAACACCACGCGACGCCGCGAGCCCGGAGCACGGTCCCTTCGACTGACGTGCCCCCACACGCCAGCCCGTGGTCACCCTGACCTCGGTTACAACGGGAGAGATAGACGGTCTCCCCGGCCGTAGGTACATGGTCGCTTGCGCCGGCCGAGGTCTAACGCGTTAACACATCCGGCAGTGCGCTTGCCGCCCATCCGCGCCACGCTTGCAGCCTACGCTGCCCTACGCGCGAGGAGCACGCGCTACGCTAGCGGGCTCTCTCCGCGGCCTCCTTCTGCAAGATAACCACTTCGCCGAAGGAGGCCACAACACACAACGCACCTAACCTCTCCATCAACCGCGCCACGACGACGTAGAGTGAAAGGTCCCGACCCACCACGCGACAAAGTACCCGGTGCTCGCGAGCCCACGCCAGATATTCCTCCAGCGTGTGCTGCGCCGTGTCGCGCCCTTCCCCGCAGTGATGACAACGCGCCTCACGTTCCCGCCCGATACGACACAGGTACTCCCCGAAGCAACCGTGCACGGTTAGCACCTGTGTCAGGCGGAAAGTGTGCCGACTGCCGCTGCACCCCCATTCATCCAGCACGGGGAGCACAGCCTCGATTGCCCGGTGCCGCCGGCTGCTCGGCTTCCTGAGCCGAGCTCGCCAGGCGGTAATCACAGACTGTCGGACCCTTCGCCTCAACGAAACGGCCCCTTGTTCAGGTGCACCGCCGCCGCCAGCGTGTTGGAGCTCGTAGATACGGGCCACCCCCACCGCTTGCAGTTCGAACGGCGGAACACCCACCTGGTCCATCGCCGCCTCGTGGGATATCGCGCGGTAACCGCGTACGACCCTGATCTCCATCGTGCGAGCGACTCGCCGGGATTGCGCCAGAATGCGCGGACTAGCGACCAGGTCGTGCGCCCAGATCGGAGCCCCGTAAAGTGCCACCGAGCTACGACTCCCGTGTAGAGGCGGCGGACCCTCCCTTCTGGCCCACCCAGGTTGGGTAGCAGGCGACACAGCGCCCCCGCGATACCTTCCAGATCAGCGCGAGAAAATGCTCGTCAAACTTCCAGTGGCTATAGAGGACGAGACCGAGATATTTCATCCGATCCAGTACAGCGAACACGACGTTCCCCACGCGCATCAGGGACTTGGGCAGCTTCTCGAGGTGCCGATGTGAA
>NW_016951359.1:0-2121 GCF_001483705.2 Eufriesea mexicana
GAGGTTAGGTTGACTCAGATTACGTTTCGTTATGTCAGGTTACGTTGGGTTAGGTTGGTATAATTTTGAATTTTGTGCTACACATTGCTTTTCAATGTACCAAAGCGCTCTACTGTGCGATATCAATCTTTGCATGTGTCCGGGGACGCCAGGAATAGTGGTCGCGTCTCGTTAGGTTGGGATCTATTATGTTTATTTATGTAAGGCTTGGCTAGGTTAGGAAAGGACAGTTTCCACTTTTGTGGTATACAATGCTATCCGGTAGATTTCTGCGCTCTCCATTGCTCTAATGTACTCTGCTCGACTCTGGGGTGGTCAGTAATGTTGGCCTCGGCTCGATAGGGTGAGTTAGATTACATTCGGTTACGTCACGATTGGTTATCTTGGCAGACGCTGGCTACCACTTTTGTGCTAAACAATGCTCTTCGGCGGTTTTCTGCACTCTACTGTGCTCTAATATGTTCAGCTTGGCTCTGAGAGGGCCAGGAATAGCGGTATCGGCACGTTACGTTCAGTTACGCTGCGTTTGGTTCAGTTAGGTTAGGACACGTTATGTTAGCGTATCTGTGACTTTTATGCCTTACTCTGCAATGCTGTAGATTTCTGAGCTCTACTGTGCTCTGGTATGTTCTACATGGCACTGTGGAGGAGAGCAAAAACGGTCACGTCTCGCTAGGTTTAGTTAGTCTGCGCTTAGTTTGGTTACGTTAGGATACGTAAGGCTAGGATTTCTTTGACGTTTGTGTTACTCACTGCTCTTTGGAGGAATCTGCTCTCTGCTGCGCCCTATTATATTCTGCTTGGCTCCGGAGAAACAAGCAGTAGTGGTCTCGGCACGTTAGGTTAAGTTAGATTGCGTTTGATCACATTACGCTTAGACTGATTAGGATAATATAGCTGTGACTTTAGTGCTGCACACTGCTATTTGTCGTATTTATACGCTCTACATTGCTCTACTGTGCATGACTCTGCGAAGGCCAGTAACAGTGGTCTCGGCCCGTTAGTTAGATATATGCTACGTTCGGCTATGCTACGTTTGGTTAGGGTAGGAGAGGATAGCATTGACTTTTGTGCTACATACTGCTATTAACTGCCCTCTGCAGTGCTCTAATATGCTCTGCTTGTCCCTGTGGCGGCCAGCAACAGTGGTCTCGGCACGTTAGGTATAGTTAGATTACGTTTGTTCGGGTCAGGCTGTTTTGAATTAGGTTAGGATAACTTTGACTCTTGTACTCGACACTGCTATGCAAAGGACTTCTCGACTCTATTGAGCTCTTTCATATTCTGCTTGTCTCTGGGGTCGCTAGCAATAGTGGTCCTGTCACGTTACGTTGATTTACGTTACGTTTGGTTACGCTATGTTTGGCTAGGTTAGGAGGGTCTAGCTATGGCTTCTGAGTTACGCACAGGTATTCGGCGTGATTTTTCCACTCCACTGTGCCCTAATATGTGCAGCTTGGCTCTGGGAGGGCCACCAACGATGGCATCGGCACGATACGTCGTGTTCGGCCACGTTTGGTTATTGTTGGTTGTGTTTGGTTATGTATGGATATCTTCGACTTTTGGGCTATACAATATTATTTGTCGGCTTCCTGCTCTGTACTTTGCTCTCGCAAGTTCTAGTTGCCACTGTGGAGGCCAGCAATAATGTTCATAGCACGCTTGGTTCAGGTGTGTTGCGTTTGGCTTGGCTAGGTTAGGATACGTTTGGTTAGGATAGCTTTGACTTTTGTGCTATACATTGCCATTTTATTGACTTTTGCGATCTACGCTCCACTATTATGTTCTGCTTGGCGATGTGGATGCCAGTAATGGTGGACTCGGCTCGTTAGGTTTTGTTGCCGTACATTTGGTTATGTTTGGATACATCAGGTGTGGCTAGGGTATCTATGACTTTTGCGATATACGGCGCTATTTGGTGGCTTCCTGCGCTCTACTGTGGTCTAGTATATTCTGCTTTTCTCAGGGCAGGTCCGCAATAGTGGTCTCGGCACGTTAGGCTATGTCATGTTGCGTCTGCTTATATTAAGCTTGGATAGGTTATGATGGGTTAAAATACACTTTTGTGCTATACACTGGTATTGGGAGGATTTCTACGCTCTACATTGCTCCCCTACACTG
>NW_016951360.1:0-1368 GCF_001483705.2 Eufriesea mexicana
AGCCATTGCAATGCTATAGCATTTGACTGGAAAACACAATTCCATTGACATTTTCGACTAATACCGTGGTGAGTGATATTTCTTGCAGAAATAAGTAGGAAATATTGCATTGGCCTGCTATAGCCACTCCAATGCTGTAGGATAAGGCTGGAAAATTCAATTTTATTGACTTTTTCGACTCATATCGTGTTGAGCTAACTTTGTTGCATAAATAAGGAGGAAAGATTCTCTTGGCGTGCTATAGCAATTGCAATGCTATAGAATCTGACTGGAAAAGTCAATTTTATTGACATCTTCGACAAATATCGTGTTGAGCCAGCTTTCTCGCATAAATAAGGAGGAAGGATTTTATTGGAGTGCTATAGCCATTGCAATGCTGTAGCATCTGGCTGGAAAATTCAATTTTATTGACATTTTCGACTAATATGCTGGTGTGCTATCTTTCTTGCATAAATAAAGAAGTAGGAATCTATTGGCGTGCTATAGCCATTGCAATGCTGTAGAATCTGGATGGAAAATTCAATTTTATTGCCACTTTCAATTAATATCGTCGTGAGCTAGCTTTCTTGCATAAGTACGGAGAAGGTATTCTATTTGCGTGCAATAGCCATTGCAATGCTGTAGCATCTAACTTGAAAATTCTAATCTATAGACAGTCTCGACTAATATCCTGGTGTGCTAGCTTTCGTTCAAAAATAAAGACGAACGATTCTATTGGCGTACTACAGCCATTGCAATGCTATAGAATTTGACTGGAAAACTCAATTTTAGTGACATTTGCGTCTAATATCGTGGTGGGCTCAATTTCCTGCACAAATAAGTAGGAAAGATAGCATTGGCGTGCCATAGCAATTGCAATGCTATATAATCGTACTGGAAAACTCAATTTTATTGACATTTTCGGCTAATATCGTGGTGAGCCAGCTTTCTTGCTTAAATAACGAGGAAAGGTTCTAGTGGCGTGCTATAGCCATTGCAATGCTGTGGGATTTGCTTGGAAAATTCAATTTTATTGACATTTTGGACTGATATCGTGGTGAGCTAACTTTCTTGATTAAATAAGGAGGAAAGATTCTATTGGCGCGCTATAGCCATTGCAATGCTATAGAATTTGGCTAGAAAGTTCAATTTTATTGTCATTTTCGACTAATATCATGGACAGCGAACTTTCTTGCATAAATAAGGAGCAAAGATTCTATTGGAGTGCTATAGGCATTTCAATGCTATAGAGTCTGGCTGGAAAATACAATTTAATTGACATTTTCCACTAATATCCTGGTGTGCCAGCTTTCTTGCATAAATAACGAAGAACGATTCTATTGGCGTGCTATAGCCATTGCAATGCTATAGCATTTGACTGGAAAACAC
>NW_016951361.1:0-286 GCF_001483705.2 Eufriesea mexicana
ATCCACCCATACATCCATCCATCCATACATTCATACATCCACACATCCATAAATCCATGCTTCCGTACATCCGTCCATCCATGCATCAATTCATCCATAAATCCATCCATCCACACAACCATTCATCCATACATATATCCATCCATACATCCTTTTCTCCATACATCTATCCATACATAAATCCACCCATCCATACACTCATACATCCACACAACCTTACAAGTATAAATCCATACATCCGTACATATATACATCCATACATTCATACATACGTACATCCGTCCAT
>NW_016951362.1:0-1263 GCF_001483705.2 Eufriesea mexicana
CATCCATCCATACATCCGTACATATATACAACCATACATCCATACATCCATACATCCGTACATTGATACATTCGAACATCCATACATCCTCACATCCATACATCCATAAATCCGACCAACATTATAACCATCCATCCATACATTCATCCATACGTACATCCGCACATCCATACATACACCCATAGACACATCCATACATACATCCATACATGCATCCATACATACATCCTTACACACATCCACACATACATCCATACATACATCCATACATACATCAGTACAAACATCCATACATACATCAGTTCTTCCGTCAATCCACCCATCCACTCATTCACCAACACATCCATGCATCCATGCATCCTTTCGTCCATACATACGTACAACCGCACATCCATACATTCATACATACATAAATCAAATACATCCACACATTCAGACATCCATACATCCATACATCCATACATCCATACATACGTCAATACATTCATCGATACATACTCTCATACATTCATTGGTCCATACTTCCAAACATACATTCTTAGATACATCCACACATACGTCCATACATTCATCCATACAAACATCCATACCTACATCCATGCATACATCCGTACATACTTCCATACATACATCCTAGCATACAACCCTAAATACATCCACACAAACACCCATACATACACCCATACATCCATCCATCCATACATCCATACATATATAGATACATACATCCATACATTCGTCCATTCGACCATCCGTACCTCAATCCAACCACACATTCACCCATCCATACAGCCATCCATCCATACACCCATCCATCCATCAATGCATCCTTACATCCCCACATCCATACGTCCATGAATCCAACCATCCGTACTTCCACCCGTCGATGCATCCATCCATCCATACATCCATACATACATCCGTACATCCGTTCATCCGTCCATCCGTACCTCAATTTACACTTACATCCACCCATCCATACAGCCATCCATCCATCCATCCATCGTTCCATACATATATCTATCCAAACATCCGTCCACCAATCCATCAATCCATCACTACATCCATACATACATCAATACAAATATCCATACATACAACATTATATACACGCATTCATACATCCATACATGTATCCGCTCATACATCTGTAAATAAACCCATACATACATCCATACATACTTCCTCACATACATCCATAGATCCATACATACACCCATACACTCATCCATACATACATGCATAGATACTTTCGTGCATACA
>NW_016951363.1:0-251 GCF_001483705.2 Eufriesea mexicana
GTGAGCTGACATCCTTGCATGTGTAAGGGGGAAAGATTCTACTGGCGAGCTATAGCCATTGCATTGCTATAGAATTTGGCTGGAAAATTCAATTCTATTGACATTTTCGACTAATATCTTGGTGAGCTAACCTTCTTGGATGAATATGGACGAAAGATTCTATTGGCGTGCCATAGCCATTGCAATTTTGTAGTATCTGGATGGAAAATTCAATTTTATTGACATTTTCGATTAATATCGTGGTGAGGTAA
>NW_016951364.1:0-331 GCF_001483705.2 Eufriesea mexicana
GGTTAGGGAAGTGCAGCTCTGACTTTTGTGATATTCACAGCAATGCGGCTGATTTCAGCGCTCAACTGTCCTCTAGAACATTGTGCCTATCTCTTGGAAATGCAGCAGTGGTGTCCCTGCACGTTAGGATGTGATAAATTGCGGATGGTTATGCTACGTACGGTTGCGTTAGGATATGATTGCTGCCACTTTTGTGCATAAACTCCTACTCTGCGGGTTTCCGCGCCCTACTGTGCACCGATATGCTCTGCTTTGCTCTCGGGAGGCCAGAAACAGAGTCCGCGGCACGTTAGGTAGTGTTAGGTTCCGTTTGGTTAGGTTATGTTAGTTT
>NW_016951365.1:0-265 GCF_001483705.2 Eufriesea mexicana
TGTACACATTGCAATGATATAGAGCGTGGTTGGAAAATTCAATTTTATTGACATTTTCGCCTATTATCGTGGTGAGATGACATCCTCGCATATATAAGTGGGATAGATTCTATTGGCGTGCTACTGCCATTGCAATGCCAAAGAATCTGGTTGGAAAAATCAATTTTATTGACATTTTCGACTAATAACGTGGTGAGTTAACTTTCTCGCATATATAAGGAGGATTGATTCTAATGGCGTGCTATAGGCATTGCAATGCAATAGA
>NW_016951365.1:691-893 GCF_001483705.2 Eufriesea mexicana
GGTGAGCTAACTTTCTTGCATAAACAAGGAGGAAAGATAATATTGGCAAGCTATAACCATTGCAATGCTGTAGAATCTGGCCGGAAAATTCAATTTTATTGACATTTGCGACTAATATCGAAGTGAGTTAACTTTCTTCCATAAATAAGGAGGAATGTTACTATTGGCGTGCTATTGCCACTGCAATGCTACAGAATCTGGA
>NW_016951366.1:0-499 GCF_001483705.2 Eufriesea mexicana
AGTCGAAAACGACATAAAATTGAATTTTCCAGCCAGATGCTTTAGGATTGCAATGCCCATAGTACGCCAGTTGAACCTTTCCACCCTATATATACTAGAAAGATAGGTCGCCAGTATAGTAGTCGATAATATCAGTAAAATTGATTTTTCCAGCCAGATTTTACAGCATTGCCATGGCTATAGCACGCCAATTGAATATTTCATCCCTATTTATGCAAGTGGGTTTGCTCACCATTATATTAGTCGAAAATGTGAATAAAATCGAATTTTCCAGGCAGATTATATGGAATTGCCGCAGCTATAGCTCGCCAATAGTATCTTTCCTCAGTATTTATGCAAGAAAGCCAGCTCTCCACGATATTAGACGAAAATGTCAATGAAATTGCGTTTTCCAGCCAGATTAATGCCAGATTCTATAGGATTGCAATGACTATATTACGCCAGTAGAAACTTTCCTCCTTGCATATGCAAGGAAGATAGGTCACCACGATAGTAGCCG
>NW_016951367.1:0-1321 GCF_001483705.2 Eufriesea mexicana
CATCCATGCACTCATCCATCCATACGTTCATCCATACATACGTCCATACAAACATCCATACATACATCCATCCGTACATCCATCTCTCCACACATCCATCCATACATCCACCCATCAATACATCCACCCATTCATACATCCATCGATCCATACATCCATCCACACATACATCCATCCATCCATTCATCCATACAGATATACATCCATACATCCAAACATCCGTACATCCATACATCCGTACATCCGTTCATCCATACCTCAATCTATCCATACATCGGTCCATCCATCCAACCATTCATCCGTACATACGTCCATCCGTACATCCATCTTTACATACATCCATCCATCCATACAAGTACCCATCCATACATCCATCGATGCACACATATATCCAACCACACATCCACCCATCCATACATTAATACATCCACACATCCATAAATCCATCCATCCATATATCCATACAAACATACATACACCCATACATACATCCATACATACATACACACATACATCCAACCATACATACACCCACTGATACATCCAGCCATCCATACATCCATACAGATATACATCCATACATCCATACATCCAAACATCCATATATCCGTACATCCATACATTCGTACATCCGTACATTCGTTCATCGATAAATACACAAATCCATACATGCATACATCCACACATACATGTATACACACACCCGTACATACGTCCATCCATCCACCCATTCATCCATCCATACATCCATCAGTACATTCGCCCTTCCATACACGCAACCATACATCCGTCCATCCACCCACCCATCCACCAACCCATCCATAAATCCATCCAAACTTATATCCTTACAGCCATACATCCACACATCCATACATTCTTAAATCCATCCATTCCTGTTTCCATTCTTAGATACATCCATCCATCAATACATCCACACATATATACAACCATACATAAATACATCCTTAGATACGTCCATCTATACCTCAATCCATCCATTCATCCATACATTCATACATCCACCGATCCAGATATGCACCCACCCATACATCTATCGATCCTTACACACATCCATCCATGCATCCACCGACCAATCCATCCATCCATCCATACATCCATACATACATCAATACATACATCCATACATACATCCATACACACAACCATACAAACATCCATACATACATCCTTACATACATCCTTACATACATCCATACATACATACATACATCTGTACATCCGTCCATCCATACCTCAATCCATCCATACATCCATCCATCCATACGGCCATCCACCCATACATCCTTCCGTTCATACACAC
>NW_016951368.1:0-3110 GCF_001483705.2 Eufriesea mexicana
AATCTGTGGAGGCGAGAAATGGTTATCGTGGCAAGTTAGGTTGTGTTAGGCTGCTTTCGGTTATGCTATTTTGCGTTAAGTTTGATGAGGGCAGTTCCGACTTTCGTTCCATACTCTGACTTTCCGAGCATTTCTGTGATCTACTGTGCTCTACTATATTCTGCTCGTCTCAGGGGAGGCCAGCAATTGTTGTGTCGGCTCGTTGTGTTGAGTTCTGCCAGGATTGGTTTGCTTAGATTGCGTCAGGTAAGTTCTGGGTATCTTCGACTTTTTTGCTACACACTGAAATGAAGTGGAATTCTGCCCTCTGCTGTGCTCTAGTACATTCTGCTTGTCTCTGTGGCGGTCAGCAATAGCTGCCTCGACATGTTGTGTTGAGTTATGTTACGCTCGGATGTGTTGCGTTTGGCAAGCATAGGATAGGCTACATTGACTTTTGTGCTATACGCTGCTCTTCGGTTGGTTTCTACGCTCGAACGTGCTCTAATGTGCTCTGGTTGGTACTGTGGTGGCCAGTAATAGTGGTCTCTGCGCGTTGGGTTGGGTTAGGTTTCGTTTCGATAGGTTAGGTTAGGAATGCTTGGTTAGGATTTCTTTAACGTTTGTGCGGTACACTGCTGTTCGGTGAATTTCGGCGCTCCACATTTCTCTACTGTACTCTGCTCGATTCTATGGAGCAAGCAATATATGTTGTGGTAAGCTACGTTGGGTTAGGTTTCGTTTCGTTGGCCTAGGTTAGGCTAAGTTTGGTTATTGTAGCTTTGACTTACGTACCATACACTGCTATTCGGTGGATTTCTGTGATCTGCTGCGCTCAGCAACATTCTGCTTAGCTATGGGTAGGCCAGGAGCAGTGGTCGCTGTACGTTACTTTCAGCTATGCAACGTTCGCTTGGGTTAGGTACGGTCAGGTTGTGTTAGGATGCCTACGGCTTTTGTACTGTCCACTGCAATGCGGTGGACTCCTGCGCTCTACTGTGCTCTAGAATATTCCGCTTGGCCCTGAGGGAGCCAGCAATATTGGATTCGGCAAGTTGGGTTGAGCTCTGCTACGCTCGGTTATATTGTGTTTGGTTGGCTTAGAATAGGATAGGACCTAGACTTTTGTGCTATACACTGCTATCTGCGGATTTATACGCTCTACTGTTTTCAAAAACTTTTTGCTTGGCTCTTGGCAGGCCAGCAATAGCGGTCACGGCACGTTAGGTTTAGTTAGATTTCGATTGGTTAGGATAGGTTTTGTCACGTTAGGTCAGGATGTCTTCGACTTTTGTGCTGTTGACTGCAATGCGGTGGATTTCTGCGCTCTAGTCTGCTCTAGTACATTCTGCTTGTCTCTGTGCAGTCCAACAATAATTGTCTCGTTATGTTAGGTTGAGTTTCGTTGCGTTTGGTTTTGTTCCGTTTGGCTAGGTTAGAAATGGACACTTTGCCTTTTGTGCCGTACACTGCTATTCGTTTGATTTCTGCATTCTACTGTGCTCGGGTATGTTCTGCTTTGCTCTGGGGAATCCAGGAATACTTGCTTCGTTACGTTATGTTTAGTTACAGTACGTTTGGATAGGTCACGGTTGGTCAGACTAGCTTGCGGTATCTCCGACTTTTTTGCTTTGCACTGCATTGCGGTGGATTTGTGAGCTCTACTGTACTGCAGTATGTCCTGCTCGGCTCCGGGGAGGCCGGCAGTAGCTGTCTGGGAGCGTTTGGTTGAGTCAGGCTGCGTTTTCTTGTGACACGTTTAGTTACGTTAGGAGGTAGTAGCTTAGACTTTTATGCCATACACTGCTCTTCGGTGGATTTCTGCCATCTACTGCGCTCTAATATCTTCTGCTTGGCTCCGGGTTGGCAAGGTACAGTAGTCTAGTCATGCTATGTTATGTTACACATCATTTGGTTTCGTTGGCCTAGGTCAGCTTAGGTCGGGGTGTGTTTGACTTGTGGGCAATACACTGCAATGCCGTGGGTCTATGCGCTCTACTGTGTTCTAATATTTTCTGCTTGGCACCAGGGTGGCACGAAATAGCAGTCTCAGCACGTTAGGTCGAGTTGTGATCCGTCCGGTTATGCTACGTTCGGTGAGGTTTGGACAGCGTAGTTTAGACTTTTGTGCCACACACAGCTATTCGGTGGATTTCCACACTCCACTGTGCTCTACCACATTCTACTCGGCTCTGGGGGGTAGAGAAATAGTGGTCGTCGCACGTTACTTTGAGTTAGGTTATGTTCGGTTAGGTTAGGTTTGGTTAGGTTTGGCTAGTGTACCTTTGACTTTCGTGCTGTAGACTGCTATTCTGTGGATTCCTGTGATCTGCAGTGCACTGAAATATTCTGCTCTGCTCCGGGGATGCCAGCTGCAGTTGTTTCGGCACGTTATGTTGGGCTATGCTACGCTTGATTCGATTATTTGTGGCTAAGTTTGCTTATGATGTCTTTGACTTTTGTGCTATTCACTGCTATTCGTTGTAATTCTTGTAATGTGTCTCTGTAATTCGTTGTAATGTGATCTGACAAGCTCTGACTGGATGTGGAGAGGCCAGCAATATTGGTCTCGTCACGTCATGTTTAGTTCCACTACGTTTGGATATGTTTGATTGGATCATGTTAGGTTAGTATATGTCTGACTTTTCTACTATACACTGCAGTGCGGTGGGTTTCTGCGCTCTGCTGTGCTCTGGAATATTCTGCTTGGCTCTGCAGGGCCAGCAATTGTGGTCTCGGCTCGTTAGGTTTACCTATGCTACTTTCGATTATGTTACGTTTGGCGAGGTGTGGGTACGATAGTTAAGACGTTTGTGGTATACACTGCCATCTCCCGATTTCTGCGCTCTACTGCGTTCTAGTATTTTCTGTTTGTCTCTGGGTGTGTGCTAGCTGTAGTGGTCTGGGCACGTTAGGTTGGGATAAGTTGCGTTTGGTTAGGTTACGTTTCGTTAAGTTCGGGCAGGTTACCTTTCACCACCGTGCTATATACTGCTATACGGATGATCTCTGCGCTCGACTCTGCTCTACTGTTTTCGGCTTGTCCCTGTGTAAGCGAGGTGTGGGTACGATAGTTAAGACGTTTGTGGTATACACTGCCATCTCCCGATTTCTGCGCTCTACTGCGTTCT
>NW_016951369.1:0-1900 GCF_001483705.2 Eufriesea mexicana
GGTTTGGTTAGGACAGATTGGGCTAGGATGACTCACGCTTATGTGGTATACATTGCAATGCGGCGGATTACTGCGATCTACTGTGCTCTAGTATATTGTGGTTGGCCCTAGCAAAAGTAGCCTCGGCACGTTGGTTTGAGTTAAGCTACGTCCGGTTATGTTACGTACGGTAACGTTTGGATAGAGTAGCTCCGGCTGTTGTGCCATGCATTGCGATTCTATTGATTTCTGCGCTCTACTCCCACCTAACATGTTGCGCTTGGCTCTGGTGAGGGCAGCAATAGAGCTCACGTGAAGATAGGATGCGATATGTTACGTTGCGTGACGTTACGTTTGTCCTGGTTAGGATAGTGTAGCATTGACTTTCGGGCTGTACACCGCTATACCGTTGATTTCTGCGGTATACCGTGCTCTAATGTTTCCTGCTTTGCTCTGGGTGGGCCAGCAAAAGGTGGTCGTGGCACGTTTGGTTGAGTTAGGTTACGTTTGGTTTGCTTGGGTTTGGCTAAATTTGGTTAAGGCGGCTTTGACGTTTGTGCTATACACTGCTATTCAGTGGACTTCTGCGCTCTACTGTGCACTGGTGTATTCTGCTTGGCTGTGGGGAGGCCAGCAATAGTGCTCTCGGCACGTCAGTTTGGATTCGATAGCGATTGGTAAGGTTAGATTATGTTGGGTTAGGCTGGGATAGCGTTGGATTTTGTGCTAAACACTGCTAATCTTTGAAGTTCGGTGCTCTACTGCGCGCCATCACACTCTGCTTGTATGCGGGGAAGCCAGGAATGTTGGTCGCGGCACGTTAGGTTGAGTCACGACACGTTCGGCTAGGTAATGTTTGGCGAGGTTAGGATAGGATTGCTTTGACTTCTGTGGCATACACTGCTATTCGGTGGGCTTCTGCCCTCTGCCGCGCTCTACTATGCTCTGCCTGGCTTGGGTCCTCCCATTCAGGTACGAGGAAATGGGCAGCGCGATAGCACGGCTCAAGAGAGGCAAATGCACTGGCCCTGACCGAATCGAGTCGGAGGCAGTTCAGGAGGCACTGCGCTCTATTCACCAAGAGCACCTGAATCTAGTCAACGCCTGTTTGTAGCGGGGATTCTTCCCGAAGAGATGGTAACGTTGTTAATATACTCGAAGGACCGGGCACAGGCAGAAGTAGCCCAAAGTTGTATATACCGATATGCTTGCTCTCAATGATTTGCAAGCTATTGGAGCGACTAATGGCGAAAAGGATGGCCCCACTCTTCCACGATCGTATACTTTCTTCTTAGTGACAGTTCGGATTCCGTCCTGGAAAATCGACAGAGGACGCAATTGTCAAGCTACGAGGAGCGATAAATGAGAAGGGAGTGTGGAAGTACATCTTAGCGATCGCACTCGACATTTCAGGTGCCTCCGATAATGCGTGGTGTCCTAACATGCTCCAAGAGCTGAAGCGAAGGAACTGCGCGCAGAACTTGTACAAGCTGACGCGAAGCTACTTCACGAACAGGAGTGTCCGGCTGATAGGGAGCACGAATCTGTCGAGAAGCCGGTAACAATGGGTTGCCCGCAAGTGCCGATACTAGGCCACAGCTTCTAGAATCTCGTTTTCGACGACTTGCTGGCGCAACTAGTGCCCGAGGAGACACAATGCGAAGCGGTTGCTTACGCTGACGACATAATAATCCTGGTCAGCGGTAACTCGAGGGAGGAACTGCGGCGAGAGGGGCAATCAGCTGCCACAGCGGTCTCTACATGGTGCAGCCGTAAGAGGCTAGCACTGACGGCCGAGGAGACGGAGATGCTGTTGGCGAAGGGGAAGCTCTACGCCGAACGACCACTAGCAATTCGCATCAACGGGAAAAGTAGCAGGATGCGACCATCGGTAAAACACCTGGTCGTCCTTCTTGAACGC
>NW_016951370.1:0-879 GCF_001483705.2 Eufriesea mexicana
GAGAGTTTGCGATAGGCAACGTTTGGTTATATCAAATTTGGTTATGTTATGATAGTGTAGCTTCGACTTTTACCCTATACACCGCTATTCGGTGCACTTCTGCGCTCTACGTTGCTCTAGTATGATCTGCTTTCCTCTGGCGAGGCCAGCAACCGCAGCCTCGGCATGCTATGTTTAGCTACGTTACGTTCGGTTAGGTTCGGTTAGGACAGGTTACGTTGGGATATCCTTGGCTTTTGTGATACACGCTGAAGTGCGTTGGATTACAGAACTCGACGTTGATCTAGTTTATTCTACTTGGCTATGGGGATGCAAGCAATGGCGGTCTCGCCTCGTTAATGTTGAGTTAGGCTTCTTTCGGTTACATTACGTTTGGCTATGTTTGGATGGGTTAGCTTTGACTTTTGTGCTGCACACTGCTATTCGGTGGACGCCTGCTCCCTATAGTGCTCCAGCGTGTTCTGCATGGCTCTGTGGATGCCAGTAATAGCTGTCTCGTCACGTTAGCTTTTGAAATGTTACGTTTGGTTTGGTTACGTTAGCCTTGGCTAGGTTTGGATAGAATCGACTTTTCCGCTATTCACAGCGATTCTATGGATTCTCGCGCTCTAATCTCCTCTTTTATGTTACGCTCGGCTCTGCGGAGGCCAGCAATATCTGTGGGGTCACGTTCGTGTGAGTCAGTTTGCGTTTGGTTGTGTTACGTTTGGTACACGTTTGGTGAGGTTAGGAAAGGATGGCCATGACTTCTGCGCTATCCACTACTATCCTGTTCACTTCTGCTCTCTACATTGCCCTAATATAGTCTGCTTGACACTGGGGATCCCAGTGATAGTATTCTCGGCACGTTAGGTTGAGTTATGCTACGTTTCGTTATGT
>NW_016951371.1:0-1940 GCF_001483705.2 Eufriesea mexicana
CGATTCTAACCAAACTTAACCTATCCTAACCTAACGGATCGTAGCATAGACAAACATAGCCTAGCACAACCTATCGTGCCATGACCGCTACTGCTGGCACCCACAGTGTCGAGCAGAGTATACTGGAGCACAGCAGGGCGCAGAAAGTCACCAAATTGCAATGTACAGCACAAAAGCCAATTGTATCCTTCCCTAACCAGACACAACAGACCCAACCAAACGAAGAGTAACTGAAACTAACGAGCCGCGACCGGTATTGCTGGCCTACCCAGGGATAAGCTGAATATGATAGAGCACAGTGGATCACAGAAAGCCGCCATGTAGTAGTGTGTAGCACAAGGCTCAATGACAGCCTAACCCAACCTACCCTAACCTAGCCTAACCCGACGTAGTATAGCTAAACGTAGTGAGCCTAGAACGCTATTTCTGGCCTTCCCAGAGCCTAGCATTACATATTGGAGCGCAGTAGAACGCAGGAATCCACCGAATGGCAGAGTATAACTCAAAAGTCAATGGCATGACAGCGAAACGTAATCTAACCTAAGCTAGCCAAACGTAACCTAACATATCGTATCGTGCCGCAGGCGCTATTGCCGGTGTCCTCAGAGTCATGCAGATTATAGTAGAGCATTGAAGAGAGCAGAAGTTCAGCGAATATCAGTCTACAGCACACAAGTCAAGGCTATCCTATCATAACACAACCAAACGTAACGTAACCGAACAGAGAACCTATGGTGCCGAGACCACTATTGCTGTCCTACCAATGCCGAGCAGAGCACACTAGTGGTGAGTGGAACGCAGAAATCCATAGAATCGCAGTTCATATCAGAGAAGTCAGAGCTACGCATACCTAACCCGAACACAAAGAACAGAAACAAACGTAGCCAGGATCTACATAACGTGCCGAGACAGCTGTTGCTGGACTCCAGAGAAGCCAGCTGATATTATTATAACACCGTAGGGCGCAGGAATCCACCTAATAGCAGACTCTAGCACTAAAGTCAGAGATATCCTCCCCTAACATAACCGAACGTAACATAACTCAATCTAACGTGCCAAGACCACTATTTCAGGATTCCCGTGAAACAAGCTGAGATTATTAGTGCACTCTAGAGCATAGAAATTAACCTAACAGCAGACTATGGCATAAAGTCAAAGCTACACCCTCCTAACCTAGCCAAACTTTGCATAACCAAACGTATCATAACTAGGCCTAACGTGCCGCGATCACAATTACTGGCCTCGCCACGGCCAAGCAGAACACATTAATGGGGAGTAGAACGCAGAAATCCACAAGATCGCAGTGCATATCAGAAAAGTCAAAGCTACCCAAACCTAACCAAAACATACATGACAAACCCAAACATAGCGTAACTCAGACTAACGTACAGAGAACGCTATTCCAGCCCTCCCCACAGCCAAGCAAGCCATACTAGAAAACAGAAGGGCGCAGAAATCCATCGAATAGCAGTGTACAGCACAAAAGTTGAAGCTACCCAAACCAAACTTAGCATAACACAGCTTAACCGAACGTAACATGACGCAACATATCGTGCCGGGACCACTGTTTCTGTCCTTCGCAGAGCCAAGCTGAAAATATTGCAGCACTATAGGGCGCAGAAATCCAGCTAATAGCAGATTGTAGCACTAAAGTCTAAGCTACTCTCTCCTAACCTGACCAATCGCAACATTACCGATTATACCATGACTGCACCTATCGCGCCGCGACCGCTATTCGAAGCCTCCCCAGTGCCAAGAAGAACACATTAGTGGAGAGCAGAACGCGGAAGTCCACGGAATCCCAGTGTACATCAGAAAAATCAAAGCCACCCAAACCTAACCCAAACCAACAAGACATATCCAAACATATCCTTACTCAAACTTACGTGCAGAAACCGCTTTTGCTGCAAACCCCAGAGCAAAGCAGGAAATACAAGAGC
>NW_016951372.1:0-508 GCF_001483705.2 Eufriesea mexicana
TACCTATTCGAACTTAATCTAACGTAACGTAACCTAACATAACATGAACTGACCTGGCCTAGTTTGACCGTAACCTAACTAATCTAACCAGATCTAACCTAACCTAACCAAACCTGACCTGGCCTAGACGGGCGTAACATGACATCGCGTAACATAACCTAACCTAACCTAACCTTACCTAACATAACCTAACCTAACCTAACCCAGGCAAACCTGACCTCGCCAAACCGGGCGTAACATGACCTCACTTTACCTAACCTAACCGAACCCAACGTAACCTAACCTAACCTAACCTCACAAAACCCTAACGCAACCTACCCAACGAAACTTTACCTATCCGAACCTATCCTAACCCAACCTAACCTAACCTAACCTAACCTAACACAAAAAACCTAACCTTAAACAACCTAACTTAATCTAACCTAACCTAACATAACCTACCCTTACCTAACCTAACCTTACACAACCTAACTTAACCTAACCTAACCTAGCATAACCCAAGCAAACC
>NW_016951373.1:0-840 GCF_001483705.2 Eufriesea mexicana
AGCATCGCAATGGCTCTAGCATGCCAATAGGATATTTCTTCCTTATTTATGCAAGTAAGTTAGGTCGCCACAGTACTAGCCGAAAATGTCAATAAAATTCAATTTTGCAACCAGATTCTATAGCATTGCAATGGCTATAGCACGCCAGTAGGATATTTCTACCTCATTTATGCAAGAAAGTTAGCTCACCACGATATTAGTCGAAAATGTCAATAAAGTTGAGTTTTCCAGCCAGATTCTGCAGGATTGCAGTGACTATAGTACGCCAGTAGAACCTTTCCTCCTTCTATATGCAAGAAACAGAAACAAAGCTCACCGTGACAGTTGTCGACAATGTCAAAAAAATTATATTTTACAGCCATGTTCTGTAGCATTACCATGGCTGTAGCACGCCAATAGTATATTTCACACTTATTTATGCAAGAAAATTAGTTCGCCAAGGTGTCAGTTGAAAACGTCTATAAAAATGAATTCTCCAACCTGATCCTATGGCATTGCAATGGCTATAGCACCACAATATGATATTTCCTCCTTCTATATGCAACAAAAATAGGTCACCACGGTGGTAGTCGACAATGCCAATGAAATTGAATTTTCCAGCCAGATTCTGGAGCATTACCATGGCTATAGCACGCCAATAGTATATTTCGCCCTTATTTATGCCTGAAAGTTAGTTCACCACGATAGTAGCCGACAATGTCAATAAAATCGTGTTTTCCAGCCAGACTCTGTAGCATTGCAATGGATATATCGCGCCAATTGAATATTTCATCGTTATTTATGCAAGAAAGTTAGCTCACCACAATATTTGCAGAAAATGTCAATAAAATTCAATTTTGC
>NW_016951374.1:0-2130 GCF_001483705.2 Eufriesea mexicana
TAGCTTTGTCTTCCGTACTGTACACAGTTATTCGGTGGATGTCTGCGCTCTACTGTGCTCTACTATAATCTGCTTGGCTCTGGGTAGGCCACCAATAGTGGTCGCGGCACGTTATGTTGTGATGGGCTACGGCCGGATATGTTACGATTGATTGGGTTATGAGAGGGTAGCATAGAATCTTGTGCAGCGCACTGCTGTTCGGCGGATTCCTGCACAGTACTCTGCTCCAATACATTCAGCTTGGTTCTGCGAAGGCCAGCAATGGTGGTATCGGCACGTTTTGTTGTGTTAGGCTACGTACGGGTAGATTGGGTTAGGTAATGTTAGGTAGCGGGCTCCCCGACATTTGTGATATACACTGCTATTCGTCGGATATTTGTGCTCTACGGTGCCCTAATATGTTCAGCTTGTCCCTGGGAAGACGACCAATAGCGGCAACGTCACTCTATGTTGGGTTAGCGTAGGCTTGTCTATGTTATGTTTGGCTAGGTTAGGCTGGGACTGCTTCCACTTCTGTGCTATGCACTGCAATTCGCTGGATTTCTGCGCTCCACAGAGATCTAATATCCTCCGCTTTGCTCTGGGGTGACCAGAAATAGTGACAGCGTCGCATTAGGTTAAGTCAGGTTGCGTCTGTTTATGCTAGGTTGGGACACGCTTGGTAATGATGGCTGTGGCCTTTGTGCTATGCATTGCTGTTCGGCGGATTTCTGCGATCTGCTGCGCTCCAGTATGATCTGCTTTGCACTGGGAAGGTCAGCAATGGTGGCCTCGGCACGATAATTTGAGCTAGGTTGCGTTCGGGTAGGGTAGATTGGGCTACATTTGGTTAGGGTACCTTCTACTTTTGTGCTATGTACTGCTATTCGGTGGATTTCTGCGATCTACTGTGCGCTAGTATGCTCTCTTTGTCCCTGTGGGGCAGAAATTGTCGTCACGTTACGTTAGGTTGAGTTATATTACGTTTGGGTATGGTTCGTGTGCTTAGGTTAGGATAGGGTAGCCCTGACTTTTGAGCTTTTCTCTGCTATTCGGTGGATTTCTGCGCTCTACATTGCTCTAGTGTTCCCTGCTTCTCACTGGATATACTAGCAATAGTAGTTCCGGCACGTTATGTTGTGTTAGACCACGTGTGGTTATGTTACGTTTGGTTTGGTTAAGATAGTATATCTTTGACTTTTCTGCCGTAGATTGCCGTGCTGTGGGCTTCTGCGCTCTACGCTCCTCAAATACGTTCTGCTTGGCGGTGGAGAGGCCAGTAGTAGGGGACTCGGCCCGTTAGGTTCAATAATTTTGTGTTCGGGTAGTCTAGGATAAGTCAGGTTAGGATAGGATATATTTGCCTTTTGTGATACACAGTGCTGTTTGGAGGCTTTCTGCGCTCTACCGTGATCTAATACTGTGCGCTTTGCTCTGGGGAAGCCGGAGACGGTGGCCACGGCGCGTTAGGATGGGTTAGGTTATGTTTGGCTATGGTATATTTGGTTAGGTCAGGAATGGTAATCTTTGAATTTGATGGTATAAACTGATATTCGTTGGATTTCTGCTCTCATCGTTGCTCTACTATACTCTGCTCTACTCTGCTCACTCATATTCTGCCTGTCCCTGGGGACTCCAGCAATAGATATCGCAGCACATTATGTTGGGACATTTTACGTTGCGCTAGGTTATGTCGGGATCGGTTTGGTTGGTATAGCTTTGACTTTCGTGCTGTGCACTGCTGTTCGGTTGATTCCTACGCTGCACATTGCCCTAGTATATTTTGCGCTGCTCCGGGGAAGCCGGGAATAGTGGTCGTGTTACGTTGGGTTGAGTTATGTTACGTTCGGTTACAATATGTTAGGACATGTTTGCTAAGAATGGCTTTGGCTTTTGCGCTATACGCTGCTATGCCGTAGATTTCTGCGCTCTACGTTGCTCTATCATATTCTGCCTCGCCTCGGGAAGGGCAGTAACAGTGGTTTCGGCGCGTCATGTCAAGTTGGCTTGCGTTCGGTTAGGTTCGGTTAGATTTGGTGTGCGTGGATAGCTTCGGCATTTCCGCTATACATTGCAAGTCTGTGGGCTTCTGAGCGCCGCTCCTCTCTAATATGTTCTGCTGGGATATTGGGAGGCCAGTAATAGTGGTCG
>NW_016951375.1:0-525 GCF_001483705.2 Eufriesea mexicana
CCCATCCATACATTGATACATCCATAAATCCTATCATCCGTACTTCCAACCGTCGATGCATCCGTCCATTCATACATCCTTTCATACATCCATAGATACATCTTTAAATACAACCATATAGAAACTCATACACACATCCATACGTACATCCATCCGTACATCCGTAGATACATCCATACACACATCCATTCATACATCCATAGATATATCCATACAGACATACGTACGACATACAGACATACGTACGTACATTCATACACCCATCCATACATTCATACATCCACACATCCATAAATCCATCTATCCATACATCCATCCAACCATACATACATCCATACATTCATCCATACATATATCCATACATCTATCCATCCATACATACATCAACTCATGCGTTCACCCATCCATATATCCATGCATATATAGATCCATATATCCATACATCCGTACATCCATACATTAGTACATTCTCACATACATACATGCATACATCGATACATCCATACATCTATCCATCCATACATC
>NW_016951376.1:0-585 GCF_001483705.2 Eufriesea mexicana
TGGATGTATGCGTGTATGGATGTATGGATGTATGGATATATGGACGTATGAAAGAACGATTTTATGGATGTGCGGGTGTATGGATGTATGGATGGATGCATGGATGTATTGATGTGTGTACGTATGTATGTATGTATGGATGAATGTATTGGTGGATGGATGTATGAGGATAGATGTATGGATGTATGAATGGATGGATTTATGGATGTGTGGATGTATGAATGTATGGATGGATGGATGTACGGATGGATTGACGTATGGATGGACGGATGTACGTATGTATGAATGTATGGATATATATATGTACGGATGTATGTATTTACAGATGTATGGCTTTGTGGATATATGAATGTATGGATGGATGGATGTATGGATGGATAGATGTATGGAAAGGAGGATGTTTGTGTGGATGTATGTATGGATGAACGGTTGTGTGGATGGATGTATGTATGGATGGATTGAGGTATGGATGGTCGGATTTACGAGAGTACGGATCTATGCATGTGTGGATGTATGAATGTAGGATGGTTGGATGTATGGGTGGATATATGTATGGATCGATGGATGTATGGATGGGTGGTTGCA
>NW_016951377.1:0-1099 GCF_001483705.2 Eufriesea mexicana
CTATAGCTGGCCAATAGAATCTTTCCTTCTTATTTATGCAAGAAAGCTACCTCACCAAGATATAGGACGAAAATGCCATTAAAATTGTATATTCCAGCCAGATTCTATAGCATTGCGATGGCTATAGCACGCCAATAGTTTCTTTCCTCATTATATATGCAAGAAAGATAGATCGCCACGAGATTAGACGAAAATATCAATAAAATTGTATTTTCCAGACAGATTCTATATCATTGCAATGGTTATATCTCGCCAGCAGAATCTTACGTCCATATTCATACAAGAAAGTTATCTCACCGCGATATTAATCGAAAATGTCTATAAAATTGAATTTTCGACCCAGATTCTATAACATTGACATGGCTATAGCACGCCAATGGAATCCTTCCTTCTTGTTTACGCAAGAAAGTAAGCTCACCACGACATTAGCAGAAAATGTTAATAAAATTTAATTTTCCGTCCAGTTTCTATAGCATTGCAGCGGCTACAGCACGCCAATATAATCCTTCCTCCTTATTTATGCAAGAAGGTAAGCTCACTACGATATTATTCGAAAATGTTAATAAAATTTAATTTTCCATCCAGATTCTATAGCATTGCAACGGCCATAGCACGCCAATAGAATCTTTCCTCCTACTTTATACAAGAAAGACAGCTCACCACGGAATTAGTCGAAAATGTCAGGAAATTTAATTTTCGAGCCAGATTCTATAGCATTGCAGTGGCTATAGCACGTCAATATAATCCTTCCACCTTATTTATGCAAGAAAGAAAGCTCACCACGATATTAGCCGAAAATGTCAATAAAATTGAATATTCCAGCCAGATTCTATAGCACTGCAATCGCTATAGCACGCCAAGAGAATCTTTCCGCCTTATTTATCGAAGAAAGTTAGCTCACAACGATATTAATCGAAAATATCAATAATATTGATTTTTCAGGCCAGATGATGTAGCACTGCAATGCCTATAGCGTGCCAATGGAATCTATCCTCCTTATTCATGCAAGGATGTCAGCTCAACAAGTTATTAGTCGAAAATTTCCATAAAATTGTACATTCCAGCCAGAATCTATAGCATTGCAATGGTTATAGCACGC
>NW_016951378.1:0-473 GCF_001483705.2 Eufriesea mexicana
CATCTACTTGCCAGAGAATATGTCTATTCAAAATCTATAACCTGTTATAGCTTGGTGAATAGGCCGCCTAACGCCGTCAATCCAATTGCAAATACAGTCATCTACTTGCCAGAGAATAGGTCTATTGAAGGTCTATAATTTGTTATTGCTTGGTGAATAGATCGCCAACCGCCATCAATCCAATGGCAAGTACAGCCATCTACTTGCCAGAGAATAGGTCTATTGAAGGTCTATAATTTGTTATTGCTTGGTGAATAGATCGCCAACCGCCATCAATCCAATGGCAAGTACAGACATCTACTGGGCAGAAAATAGGTCTATTTAAAATCTATAACATGTTATCGCTTGGCGAACAGACCGCCAGCGCCTTCAATCCAATGACAAGTACAGCCACCTACTTGCTAGAGAACAGGTCTATTCGAAATCTATAACCTGCTATAGCTTGGTGAATAGATCTCCTAACGTCTTCAATC
>NW_016951379.1:0-469 GCF_001483705.2 Eufriesea mexicana
GCCCTCCCTAGAGTCAAGCGGAACACTTTAGTGCAGAGTAGAACGCAGAAAGCCATATGAATGCAGTGTTTATCAGAAAAGTCGAAGCTACCCAAGCCTAGACCAAAACAACAGAACATTACCACACATAGCCTGACGCAACACAGCTTGCCGAGACGGCTACTGTTGCCCTCCACAGAGCCGAGCAGGGCATACTAGTGCACAGTAGATCACAGAAATCTACCGAATAGCAGCGTACAGCACAAAAGTCAATGCTATACTCTCCTAACGAAACAACACGTAACCTAACCAAACGTGCCGCAATAACTATTTCTGGCCTCCGCAAAGTCAACCGGAACACATTAGTGGAGAGTAAAACACAGAAACACATAGAATCGCTGTGTGTATCAGAAAATTCAAGGCAACTCAAGCCTAACCCAAACCAACAGGGAAAAACCAAACATAGCATGACTTAACGCAACGTGCCGAG
>NW_016951380.1:0-932 GCF_001483705.2 Eufriesea mexicana
CGTACATCCGTCCATCCACACCGCAACCCACCCATACATCCATCCATCCACACAACCATTCATACATACATACATACATCCATACGTCCACCCATCAATACATCCATTGACCATAAAACAATCTATCCGTACTAGCACGCATTCATACATCCATCGATACATACATCTATCCATCCATACATCCATCCATCCATACTTTGATTCATTCACACATACATAAGTCCATCCTTCCATACATCCATACATCCATACATCCATGCATCCATACATACATCTATACATCCATACATCCATACATACATCCATCCATCCATGTATCCCTTCAACCACCCATTCATCCAGCCACACATCCATCCATCCACACATACATAACTCCTATCATCCGTACTTCCATCCATCGATACTTCCATCCATCCAAACATCCATACATATATACATACATACATCCATAAACATACATCCATACATGCATACATCCATCCATCCATACCTCAATCCATCCATAAATCCATTCATCCGGACAAACATTCATCCATCCATACATCCTTTTTTCCATACATCCATCCATCCATACAAGCACCCATCCATACATCCTTCGAACCATAATCTATCCATTCATACGTCCATTCATCTATACATCCACCCATCCATACATCCATCTTACCATACATCCATCCACCCATACTAGCACACATTCATACATCCATACATCCGTACACACGTACATGCGTACATACATACATACATACATCCACAACGCAACTACGGCCATACATTCATACATCCATACATACAAACGTCCATACATTAATTCATCCATCCATCCATGCATCCACACATCCACACAACCATACATCCATAAATCCATTCATCCATGCATTCATCCATCCATACGTACATCCATACATACGTCCATACATACATCCATACAT
>NW_016951381.1:0-1092 GCF_001483705.2 Eufriesea mexicana
CTGCATGGATCTAAGGAGGCCAACAATAGCCGTCCCGGCACGTTAGGTTGAGTTACGTTATGTTTCGTTAGGTTATGTTGCGATGGTTCGGTAAGTATTTCTTTGTCTTTTGTGCTATACACTGCTAATCGGTGGATTTCGGCGCTCTACAATGCTCTACTATACGCTTCTCGACCCTGGGGATGCGATCGATCCTGGGGATGCGAGCGACAGCGGTCGTGGCGCGTGAGTTTGTGTTAGGTTGCGTTCGGTTAGGTTAGGTTAGGCTATGTTTGCTTCGGATACCTTCGACTTTCCTGCTTTGCACTCTTATCCTGAGGATTCGTGTGATCTACTGTGCTGTACAACGTTCTGCCTGGCTCTGTGGGGGCAAGCAGCATCTGCCGCGGCACGTTGCGTCGAGCAATGCTGCGTTAGGTTATGTTAGGCTTTGTCGTGTAATGTTAGGGTATCTTCGTCTCTTGTGCTACACACTGCTATTCGGTCGAGGGTGCGTGCTGCTCGGGTGGTGTGCAAGTGGCCGTGGCACGTTAGTATCGGTTTGGCTATGGTCGCTTGGGCCAGGTGAGGTTTGGATATCTTCAGCTCCTCTTCTGCTCACTACCATGCGATGCATTTCTGCGCGCTACTGTGCTGCAGTGTACTCTGCCTGTCTCTGTGGTGGCCAACAATAGTGATATCGCCATGTTAATTTGTGTTAGGCTACGCTTGGATATGACACGTTTGGCTACGATAGGATATGCTACTTTGACTTTTGTGCCATTCACTGCTATTCGGTGGATTTCTGAGCCTTAATGTGCTCTAGTATGCACTGCATGGCTCTCGGGAGGCCAGCAATATTGGTCTCGTCACTGTACGTTCAGTTATAGTTAATCTACGTTCGGGTAGGTTAGGTTATGTCAGATTTGGTCAGGATATGTTGGACGTGTATGCGGCACACAGCAATGAGGAGGATTTCTGCGATCTGTTGTGCTCTTGTATTTTCTGCTTGGCTCTGTGGGAGCCAGCAATTATGGCCTCGGCGCGTTAGGTTGCGTTACATTTCGTATGGTTGGTTTCGGTTAGACTATGTTCGGTAAGTGTACCTTTGGC
>NW_016951382.1:0-552 GCF_001483705.2 Eufriesea mexicana
ATGTATGGATGGATCGATGTATGGTTGAATATATGGATGGATGTATGGATGTGTGTATGGTTGAATGGATGTATGAGTGGATGGATTTATGGATGTGTGGATGTATGGATGTATGGATGGGTGGATATATGGTTGTATGTATCTATGGACGTACGAATATATGGACTTACGGATGAATGGATGTAAGTATGTATGTATGGATTTATGCATATATGGGTGTATGGATGGATGGATGTATGGATGGGTGTATGTGTAGTTGGCAGGGTATATGGATGGAAGGATGTATTGATCTACAGATGTATGGATGCATGAATGTATGCTTGTATGGAGGTGTGTATGGATATTTTTATGGATGTATGTGTGGATGTATGGATGGATGTATGGAGGGATGTGTGTATGGTTGTATGTATGGACGAATGTATTTGTGTATGTATGTATATATGTATTGATGTGTGCATGGATGTATGGATGGGTGGATAGATGGACTGCTTTATGGATATATGGAACGATGGATGTACGGATGTACGTATGTATGGATGTATGGATGTATGG
>NW_016951383.1:0-567 GCF_001483705.2 Eufriesea mexicana
GTAGTGTACACCACAAAAGTCAAAGCTATCCAAAGCTCACCTAAACTATCATAAACCATCCGAACGTAACATTATTCAATATAACGAGCCGATACCACGTTTGCTGGGCTTCGCAGTGCCGAGCTGAGCACACTACAGCAATGTAGAGGGCTAAAATCCGACGAACTGCTGTGTATAGCAGAAAAGTCAGAGCTATCGTCTCCTAACCTAGGCGACCGTAGCCAAACCGAACGTAACCTAACTCAGCATTTCGTGCCACGACAGCAATTGCTGTCCTCCCTAGAGTCGAGTCGGTTAAAACATAGAAACGAAGAGCGCAGAAATCCACCGAATAGCAGTGTATAGAACAAAAGTCAATGCTATCCTAGCCTAACTTTACAAAACGTGGCATAAGGCATATACGAACGTAACGTAAGCCAACCTAACGTGCCGAGACCACTATTACAAAGCTCCTATAGCATAGCGGGACGTTTTAGAGCACATTAGAGAGCATAAACACACCGCACAGCAGCGTATAGCGCAAAAGTTCAAGGCATCGTTTCGCAACCTATCAAATCTTAAAATAAC
>NW_016951384.1:0-604 GCF_001483705.2 Eufriesea mexicana
AGCAAAGCTCAACATAACGAACCGCGACCATCTTTGCTGGCCTCCACAGGGTCTGGCAGGTTAGAGTAGAGCACAGTAGTAGGCAGGAGTCCTCCCAATAACGGAGTATAGCGCTAAAGCCAAACCTAACCGTACCAAAATTGTCCTAACTCAACCTAACCAATCGTAACATAACACAAACTAACGTGCCACGACCACCATTTCTGGCCCCCCCATCCAGCGTCGAGCAGAGTATAGTAGAGTAACGTAGAGCGTAGAAATCTGCCGCGTAGCAGTGCATAACACAAAAGTCGAGGCCATCCTGACCAAGCATAACCTAACACAAACTAACCAGACGCAACATAACTTAGCCTATCGCGCCATGACCGCTATTGCTGGCCTCGCCGGGGACAAGCAGAGCGTAGTAGAGCAATGGAGAACTCACAAATCCTAAGAAGAGCAGTGTATAGCACAAAAGTTGTAGTTAACCTACCCTAACATAACCAAACGTAGCATACCAAAATGCAGTGTATAGCACAAAAGTTGTAGTTAACCTACCCTTACATAACCAAACGTAGCATACCAAAAACGTTACCTAACTCAACCTAACGAGCCTACAATACCA
>NW_016951385.1:0-957 GCF_001483705.2 Eufriesea mexicana
CATCCATACATCTATCCATCCATACATCCATCAAACAATCCATTCATCCATACATACATACATCCACACATCCATTTTTCCATATATCCATCCATCCATACATCCACCCATCCACACATCCATCGTACCATACATCCATCCATCCATACTAGCACCCATCCATACATCCATCGAACCATACATCTATCCATCCATACAACCAACCATCCATACATTCATACATCCACACATCCATAACTTCATACGTCCATACATCCATACAACCATACATACATCCATACATACATCCATACATACATCCATACATCCATGCATCCATACATCCATCCACTCATACATGCAGCCATCCATACATCCATACATATTGAGATAATTGCATCCATACATCCGTACATCCATACATTCGTACATTCACACATATATACATCCATACATCCATACATCCAGAAGTGCATACATCAATACATACATCTATACACACGACCGTACATACATCCATCGATCCACCCATCCGTAAATACATTCATCCACCCATCCATAAATCCATCCATTCATACATCCATACATTCATACATCCATACATTCATGCATCCATACATCCATAAGTCCATCCATACGCCCCTCCATCCTTTCATAATCTATCAATCCATGCATCCATACATCCATAAGTCCATCCATACGCACCTCCATCCATCCATAATCCATCAATGCATGCATCCATACATATATACATCCATCCATTCACACATTCATACATGCATCCATACATACATCCATACCTCAATAAATCCACACATCCATTCTTCCGTACATCCATTCATCCGTAAATCCGTTCATCCACTCCTCAACCAGTCCATACATCAATCAGTACGGCCATCAATCCATACATTCATGCATCCATCCACCCATCCTTCCATACATCCATCCTACCATACAACCGCCCATCCATACATCTAT
>NW_016951386.1:0-555 GCF_001483705.2 Eufriesea mexicana
ACAGTGCTCTAATACTTGCAGCGAGGTTCGGGGAAGGCCACAAATTGAGGCCCCGGCACGTTACGTTGGGGCAGGTTAACATCGGTTAAGTTGGGTTAGGCTAATTTTGAACAGTGTAGCTTCAACTTTTGCGCCGTACACTGCTTTTCGGTGGATTTCGGCGCTCTACTGTGATCTAGTGTGTCCTGCTTGGCTCTGGGGAGGCCGGCAATTGCGATCGCGGCTCGTTCGGCAGAGTTAGGTTACGTTTGCTTATGTTACGATTGGTTAGGTTAGGAGAGCATAGCTTTGACTTCAGTACTATAGCCTGCTATCGCGCGGATTTCTGCGCCCTACAGAGCTCTAATATTTTCAGCATGGCTCTGGGAAAGCCAGCAATTGTTGTGTCGGCTCGATAATGTTGAGGTTTGTTTCGCCCGGTTAGAATGCTGTAGGCAAAGTTTGGCTTGGATAGCTTTAACCTTTGTGCTGTACAAAGCTATTCGGTGGCCATGTGCGCTCTACTGTGCTCTAGAATGTCCTGCTTTGCTCTGCGGGGAAGCAATAACGGTCTCG
>NW_016951387.1:0-491 GCF_001483705.2 Eufriesea mexicana
ATGCACAGAATAGCAGCATATAGCACAAATGTCAAAGCAACCCTAACCAAACATAGCCTGCCCTAACCAAACAAAGCGTAACCTAAATCAACCAAACGTGGCATGACCGCTATTGCTGCCTCCGCAGAGTCAAGCAGAAGCTAGTAGAGCAGTGCATATCGCAAATATCGACCGAATAGCAGTGTACAGCATAAAAGTCGAAGCTATTTCATGCTATCCTGACCAAACGTAACATAGCCTAACGTAACCTATCGCAACCTAATGTACCGAGACAGCTATTGCTGCCATTCGCAGAGACAGGCAGAACATGCCAGAGCACAGTGGACCGGAAAATTCCACCCAATTGCATCGCATATCACAAAAGTAAATGTTACCCTGTCCAAACTTAGAGAGCCTAACCTTACCTAACCGAAAGTAACATAACACTCTCTAGCGTGCCGCGGCCACGGTTGCTGGCAACTCCAGGGCCAAGCAGAATATGCTAGTGGATT
>NW_016951388.1:0-6728 GCF_001483705.2 Eufriesea mexicana
TGGAAGGCCTCCATTGGTGGCATCGGCACGTTACGTTGCGCCAGGTTACGTTCGGTTAATTAGTGTTAGGCTACGTTTTGTCAGGACAGCTTCTACTTATATGCTGCACACTGCATTTCCGTGAATTTCTGCGATCTACGTCCCTCTATTATGTCCTGCTTGGCTCTTGGGTCTGCAGCAACAGCGTTCTCTGCGCCTAAGCTTGAGACAGGCTATGTTTAGCTATGTTCTCTTGCTTTGGGTTAGGCTTAGGTAGCTCCGACTCCTCTGTACACTGCGATTCTGTGGATGTCTGCGTTCTATTCTCCACTAATGCGTTCTGCTTGGCCCTGAGGTGGCCAGGAATAGTGGTCGCGGCAAATTAGGTTGAGACAGGTTACGTTTGGTTATGTTACGATTAGTTAGGTTACTAGAGGGTAGCTTTGACTTTGGTGCTATGGTTTGCCATTATATGGATTACTGCGCCTTGCAGCGCTCCAATATTTTCAGCTCGGCTTTGTAAAGGCCAGCAATAGTAGTCGCAGCACGTTATGATCAGTCAGGCTACGTTCGGTTGGGATGGATTAGGCTATGTTTGGTTAGGGTAGCCCTAACTATTGTGTTGCGCATTGCTATTCGTTCGGTACCTCCGCGGTCTGCTGCGCAATAGTGTGTCCTGCTTGGCTCTTGGAAGGTCAGCAATATCGGTCTTGGCACGTAAGTTTGAGTTAGGCTAGTTTGGTTATGTTCTGTTGGTATGGGCTAGGCTTGGGTAGCTCTGACTTTTCTGATATGCACTGAGTTTCTGTGGATTTCCGCGTTCTACTCTCCACTAATTCGTTCTGTTTGCTCCCTGGCAGGCAAGCAATAGTGATCGCGGCACGTCATGTTGTGCTATCCTGCGTTCTTTATTTGACGATTCGTTAGGCTAGGAGAAGGTAGCTTTTACTGTAGTGCTATAGTATGCTATCAGGTGGATTACTGCGCCCTACCGTGTTCCAAGAGTTTCACCTTGGTTCCGGAAAGGCCAGCAATAGTGGTCTCGGCACGTTACGCATAGTTATGTTACGATCGGTAGGATTGCGCTACGGTAAGTTACCTAACGTAACCTAACCTGACCTAACCTAACTTAACCTATCCTAACCTAACCTGATCTAACCTAACCTGACCTAACCTAACCTAACATATCCTAACCAATCCTAACCTAGCCAAACGTAACATAACTCAAGCTAACGTGCCGCGAACACTGTTGATGGCCTCCGCGGGGCAAAGCAGGACACATTAGTGGAGAGTAGAACGCATAAATCCATAGAATCGCAGTGTGTAACGGAAAGGACAAAGCTACCCAAACCTAACGCAAACCAACGTAATATAACCATGCATAGCCTAACACAACCTAACCCGCAGAGACCGCATTTCCTGCTCTCTCCAGAGACAAGCAAGACATACAAGAGCACAGAAGATCGCAGCAATCCATCGAATAGCAGTCTGTAGCACAAAAGTTAGAACTATTTTAGCCAAGCTTAGCCGAATACAACGTAACCGAGTGTAACCTGACTCAACATAGCGAGCTGTGAACAATATTGCTGGTCTTCCAAGAGCAAAGCGGAATAAGCTCGAGCACAGGAGGGCGCATAAATCCGCCACACACATGTGCATGGCACTAAAGTCAATGGTACCCTAACCTAATCGGACAAAACCGAACATAGCCAGACGAAACCTGTCTGAACCTAACGTGCCAGGAACACCACTGCTACATCCCCAGATACAGGCAGAGTATATTAGAGAACGGTAGAGCGCAGAAATACACCGAAGAGCAGCGCATAGCGCAAAAGTCAACTATACCCTATCGTAACATACCAAAACGTAACATATGCAGACGTAACGTGACACATACTGACGTTACCCGAGCGCTATTTCTGGCCTCACGAGAGCTAAGCGGAGTGCAGCAGAGCATTCTAGAGCGCAGAAATCGTCCGAAAAGTTGTGTACAGCTCAAAAGTCAAAGCTATCCTAGCCAAGCCTAAGCAAACCTAACCAAACCGAACGCAACGTAACTCATCCTAACGTGACGACAGATATATTCCTGGCGTCCACACAGAAAACCGGAGTGCGATAGCGCACAGAACGGCACAGGCGTCCATGGAAAAGCAGTGTGTAGCACAAAAGTCAAAGCCATCCTCTCCTAACATAACCAAACGTAACATAACCAAACGCAACCTATCTCAGACTGACGAGACGAGACCTATACTGCTGGCCTCCCGAGAGCCAAGCAAAATATATTACAGCATAGCAGAGCGCAGGAAACCACCGATTAACGGTGTGTAGCATGGAAGTCAAAGCTGCCACATCATAACATTTCGAAACGTAGAACAGTCAAACGTTATCTATCTCAATCTAACGTGCCGAGAACACTGCTGCTGTTCTCACCAGAGCCAAGCAAAGCATACTAGAGCACAGTTGAACACAGAAATCAGCCGAACGACTGCGTTTGGCAGAAAGCCAAAGCATCCAAAACCTAACCCAATCTATCGTAACCAATCCAAACGTAGCCCAAGTCAACCAAACCTGCCTAGAATACAATTACTGGGCCCCCGAATTCGAGCAGAGAACAGTAGGGCGACGTAGAGCATGGAAATCTTCTGAATAGCGGGGTACAGCACAAAAGTCGAAGCTATCCTGTACTAACCGAACCAATCATAACATAACTAATCGTACCCTAACGCATCCTATCGAGCCATGACCACTAATGCTGGTCTCCCAGTGTCGGGCAGGGTATAATGGAGCACAGTAGAGCGCAGAAAGCCACCAAATAGCAATGTATAACACAAAAGCCGAAGATATCCAGACCTAGCCAGACATGACCTAACATAACCGAACGTATAGTAACTAAACCTAACGCGCCGCGAGTACTATTTCCGGCTGCCCCAGGTACAAGCAGAGCGTATTAGAGGAGAGTAGAGCGGAGGAGTCCATATAGTCGCAGTGTATAGCGGGAAAGTCGAAGCTATCCAGACCTGACCAGAGATAACATAACCTAACCAACGTATTCCATCTCAAACTGTCGTGCCGAGACCATTACTACTAGCCTCCACAGAGCCAAGCAGGACATACTAGAGCACTGTAGAGCGCAGAAATCCGCCGAATAGCAGCGTACATCGCAAAAGTTGAAACCATCCTGACAATACATAGCCTGACCCAACCTAGTCTGAAGTAACATGACAGAGCGTAACGTGCAGAGGCCACTATTTCTGGTCCCCTCAGAGCCAAGCTGACGGCATTAGAGCAGTCTACGGTCCTACATTAGAGCAGGAATTCATCTAATACCTGACCATAGCACTAAAGTCAAAGCTACCCACTCCGGACCAAGCAAATCATAACATAACAGAACGTAACCTAACTCAAACTAACGTGCAGCGACCAGCACTGCTGGCCACCACAGAGGCAAGCAGAACACACTAGTAGAGAGTAGAATGCAGAAGTCCGTATAATCGCAGTGTATATCGGAAAAGTCAAAGCTTCGCAAACCTATACCAAACCAATAGAACATATCCAGACATAGCATAAGGCAACAAATTGTGCCGACACCGCTGTTGCTGACTTCCCCAGATCCAAGCAGGTCTTACTAGAATACAGTAGGGAGCAGAAATCCACCGAGTAGCGGTGTACAGCACAAGAGTTGAAGCTACCCAAACCAAACATGTCCTAACCCAACTTAGACGAACATCACCTGAGACAACATATTGTGCCGAGACCAGTATTCCTGGCCTTCCCATAGTGACGCTGAAAATATTAAAGCACTGGAGGGAGGAGATATCCTCCTAATAGCAGACTATAGCTCTAAAGTCAAAGCCGTCATGTCCTAACATTGGCAACCGTAACAAGATAAAACATAACCCGACTCAACTAAACGTGCCACCACCGCCATTGCTGGCCTCCACAGAGTCAAGCGGAGCACGGTAGTGGAGTGTAGAACGCAGAAATCCATAGAACCGCATTGTATATCAGAGAAATCAAAGCTATCCACACCCTACGCAAACCAGCACTAGGCAACCAAAAATAGCCCAACTCAACCTAACGTGCCGAGACCGCTATTGCTGCCGTCTTCAGAGCCAAGCAGGGCATACTATAGCACATTGGATCGCAGCAATCCATCGAATAGCAGTCTGCAGCGCAAAAGTTAGGGCTATCTTAACCAAGCTTAGCCTAACACAATCTAACAGAACGTTATCTGTCCCAAAGTAATGCGCTGAGATCAATATTGCTGGCCTTCCGAGAGCCAAGCAGAATATACTAGAGCACAGTGGAGCGCTTAAGTCCACCGAATAACGGTATGTAGCATATGAGTCGGAGCTACCCTATTCTAACCAAACCAAGCGTAACACAACCAACAGTCACATACCTCTAACTAACGTGTCGAGGCCAATGTTGCTCCCCCCCCCCCTCCAGTGCCAAGCAGAACATAATGGAGCACAGTGGAACTCAGAAATACACCGAACAGCAGTTTATACCACGAAAGGCAAAGTTATCCAAACCTAACCCAAGCTAACGTAACCTAACCAAACGCAGCATAATACTACCTAAAGTGCCGAGACCACTATTACTGGCTTCCGGAGAGCCGCGCAGAGTACAGTAGATAAAACTAGAGCGCTGAATTCCACCAAATAGCAATGTATAGCAAAAAAGTCGAAGCCACCCTCACCAAACCTTACCTAACCTAACCCAACAAAAAGAAACATAGCTCAATCCACTGTGCCACGATCGCCATTGGAGGCCTCTCCAGGGTCGAGCAGGGTATAGTAGAGCAACGAAGAGCACAGAAATCCATCGAATAGCAGTGTGTTGCTCAAAAGTCAAAGATATCCTGCCCTAACCTAACCAAACGTAACATTACCAAACGTAGCATAGGAGAACCTGTCCCGCCAAGACCTCTATTGCTGGGCCTCCACAGGGCCGAGCAGAGTACAGTTGAGCCAAGTAGATCGCAGAAAGCCACCAAATGGCAATGTATAGCACAAACGCCGAAGAATTTCTACCCTAACCGTACATAACCTAACCGAACTAAACGTAGAATTACTAAGCCTAACGAACCAACACTACCATTTCTCGCCTCCACAGAGCCAAGCAGAACATATGAGAGCACAGTAGAGCGCAGAAATCCACCGTACAGCTGTGGATAGCACAATGGTCAAAGCTATCCTTCCTAACCTGAAGAAACATAGCGTAACCGAACGTAACCTGACTCACCCTATCTTGCCGGGACTACTATTACTGCCCTCTCCAGAGCCGAGCAGGACATAATAGAGGAGAGTGCAGCTCAGAAAAGCATAGAATCGCAGTGCATAGCACAATAGTCGAAGCTATCCTATCCTAACGTGACCGAACTTAACACAACCTATTGCAGCATAGCAGAACCTACCGTGCCGAGGCCACTATTGCTTGCCACCCATGCGCCAAGCATAGTATACTAGAGCACAGTAGAGGATACCAACACACTGCATTGCAGTGTATAGCACTAGAGTCAATGCCATCCTCTCCTTATCTAGCCACACATAACAAACAAAACGTTATCTAACTAAGCATAACGTGCTGAGACCGCTATTCCTGCCCCTCCCTGCGACAATCAGCCCATACTAGAGCAGAGTTGAGCGCAGAAATGCACCGAAGAGCAGTGCACAACACAAAAGTGAAAGCTATCCACCAAACTTTGCATAACCTGACCTAACCTTTCGTAACATGGCATATCGTAAAGTCCCGAGACCACTATTGCCGGGCATCCCAGTGCCAAGCTTAACACGATAGACGACTGTAGAGGGGCGCTATCCGCCCAATAGAAGTGTGTAGCACAATAGTCGAAGCTATCACCTCCTAACCATGCCGTAGCATAACCAAACATAACATAACGCAACCTAACATGCCGCGACCGTGATTGCTGGCCACCACACAGCAAGGCAGAACATACATGTTGATAGTAGGTCGCAGACATCCATAGAATCGAAGTATATATCAGAAAAGTCTAAGCTGCACTAACCAAAACAAAACCAACAAAACCTAACCAAGCGTAGCATAACTCAACGTAACGTGCTGCGACCACTTTTGCTGGACTCCGCGATGCCAAGTAGAATATACTAGAGCAAAGTAGATCGCAGAAATCCACCGAAAAGCATTGCATAGCTCAAACGTCACAGCCATCCTAACCAAACGCAGCCCAACCCAACAACAACAAACGTAATCTCACAAAGCAAAACGTGCCACGTCCAAAATCGCTGACCTCCCAATGGCAAGCGGCGTCTAGCGGGGCAATGCAGAACGCAGATATCAACCGAGTAGCAGTGTGTACCATAAAAGTCCAAGCTACTCTATACAAACCTAGCCTAACCTAGCCGAGCCAAAAGTATCGTGCACCGGCCTAGATGTCCGAGAAAACTCTTGCTGGGCTGCCCAGAGCCAAGCAGAACGTATTTGAGCATAGTCGAGCGCAGATGTCTACAGCATATATGTGTATAGCACTGAAGTCAAAGCAGTCTCATCCTAACCAGGACAAGCGTAACGTAACCAAACGCAACCTAACACTCCCTAAAGCGGCGATGAGACTATTGCTGCCATCCACAGAGCCAGGCAGAACATATTATTGCAATGTAGGGCGCACAAGTCCACCGAATAGCGGTGAGTAGCGCGGAAGTCACAGATATGCTATCCCAACCTACCCAAACGTAGCGAAATGAAACGTGACCTAACTCATCCTGACG
>NW_016951389.1:0-1010 GCF_001483705.2 Eufriesea mexicana
TTATTTATGCATGAAGGTTACCACACTACGATATTAGTCGAAATTGATAATAAAATTGAATTTCCGAGCCAGATTATATTGCACTGCAATGGGAACAGCGTGCCGGTATAATCCTTCCTCCTTATTTATGCATGGATGTCAGCGCACCACGATATTAAGCGAAAATGTCAATAAAATTGAATTTTCCATCCAGATACTATAGAATTGCTATGGCCATAGCACGCCAATAGAATCTTTCGTCCATATTCATCCAAGAAAGATAGCTCACCGCGATATTAGTCGAAAATGTCAATAACATTGGATTTTTAGGGCAGATTCTGTAGCATTGCAATGGCTATATCTCGCCAGTAGAATCTTTCCTCCTTACATATGGAAGAAAGTTAGGTCATCACGATATTAGTCGAAAATGACAATAAAATTGAATTTTCAATCCAGATACTATAGAATTGCAATGGCTATAGCTCGCCAGTAGAATCTTCCGTCCTTACACTTGCAAGGATGTCAGGTCACCACAGTATTATTCGAAAATGTCAATAAAATTGAATTTTCCATCCAGATACTATAGTATTGCAATGGCAATAGCTGGCCAATAGAATCTTTCCTCCTTATTTATGCAAGAAAGCCACCTCACCACGATATTGGTTGAAAATGACAATAAAATTGAATTTTCGATGCATATTCTATAGAATTGCAATGGCTATAGCACGTCAATAGAATTCTTCCTCCTTATTTATGCAAGAAAGTTAGCTCACCACGATATTAGTTCGCAAATGTCAATGAAATTGAATTTTCGAGCCAGATGCTACAGCATTGCAATGGCTATAGCACGCCATTAGATTCTTCCCTCTTTATTTATGCAAGAAAGAAACCTCGTCACGATATCTGTCGAAAATGTCAATAAAATTGAATTTTCCATCCAGATACTATAGAATTGCAACGGCTACAGGTGGCCAATAGAATCTTTCCTCATTATTTATGCAAGAAAGTTAGCTCGCCACGATATTAGTCGA
>NW_016951390.1:0-999 GCF_001483705.2 Eufriesea mexicana
GGGAGGGCAGCAATGGCCGCGGCACGTTATGTTGATTTGGGCTACGTTTGATTAGATAATGTTAAATTATGTTTGATCGTGGTAGCTCCGACTTTCTTGATACACACTATCTTCCGGCGGGTTGCTGTGATCTACAGAGCTCTACTGCACTCTGCTTGGCTCTGTTGTGTCCTGCGGCAGTGGCCGCGGCATGCTCCGTTGAGTTACCCTACGTTTCCTTTGGTTAGGTTAGATCAGCTTAGGTTATGTTATCTACGGCTTCTGTGCCGTTCACTGCAATGCGGTGGATTTTTGCACTCTACTTTGCCCTAGTACATTCTGCTTGCCTCTGTGGTGGCCGGCAATAGTCGTCTCGTCCTGTTAGGTTGAGTTAGGCTACGTTTGGATGAGTTACGTTTGGCTAGGTTAGAAGGGGCTTCACAGACTTTTGTGCCGGACAATGCTACTCGGTGGGTTTCTCCGCTCTGGTGGGCTCTAATATGCTCTGCTTGACTCTACGAAGGCCATAAATAGCGGTCGCGGAAGGTTACATTGAGTTAGACCTTGTTTGGTTAGGCTAGGTTAGGTCAGGTTAGGTTAGGATATCTTTACCTTTTGTTCTCTGTACTGCAAGTCGGAGGTATACTGCTCTTGGTAAGGTTAGGTTATTACTTGATCGACCACTGTGCTATTCACTCCTAGTATAATAGCAGTGTTGAGCACAAAAGTCAAAGCTGTACTCTCCTAACCTGAACAAACGTAACATAAACAAACGTAACGTATACCAACCTAACGTGACGTTACCACTATTGCTTGCACCCCCCCCCCCCCAAGCTAAGCAAAACACACTAGAGCACTGCACGGCGCAGAAATCCATCGAATAACAGTGTGCAGCACAAAAGCCAAAGCTATCCTGCACTAACATACCCAAACGTAGCGGAACCAAACGCAACCTAATTCCTCCTAACGCGCCGAAACACCTATTGCTACCCTCCTCAGTGACAAGCAGTGCATATTAGA
>NW_016951391.1:0-560 GCF_001483705.2 Eufriesea mexicana
TGGCTGTACTTGCCATTGGATTGAATGCGTTTGGCCATCTATTCACCATGCTATAACATGTTATAGATTTTGAATTGACCTATTCTCCGGCAAGTAGATCACTTTACATGCCATTGGATTGAAGGCGTTAGGCGATATATTCACCAAGCGGTAGCAGGTTACAGATTTTGAATAGACCAATTCTCTGGCAAGTAGATGGCTGTAGTTGCCATTGGTTGAAGACGTTGGGCGACCTATTCTCCAAGCTATGACAGATTATAGATTTTGACTAGACCTATTCTCTGGCAAGTAGGTGGCTGTACTATGAAGGCGTTAGGCGATCTTATCACTATGCTACGGCAGCTTTTAGATTCTGATTAGACTCATTCTCAGGCAAGTAGATGGCTGTACTTGCCATTGGATTGAATGCCTTAGGCGAACTATTCGTCAAGCTATAACAGATTATAGATTTTGATTAGACCAAATCTCTGGTAAGTCGATGGCTGTACTAGACATTGTATTGAAGGCGTTAAGCGATCTATTCACCAAGCTATAACAGATTATAGATTTTGGATAGACAT
>NW_016951392.1:0-227 GCF_001483705.2 Eufriesea mexicana
GTTAGGTTAGGTTAGGTTGGGTTCGGTGCGTTGGGTTGGGTTGGGTTAGGTTAGGTTAGGCTAAGCTAGGTTATGTTTGGTTAGGTTACGTTAATTTAGGTTGGGTTAGGTTAGGTTAGGTAACGTTACGTTACGTTAGGTTCGGGTAAGTTAGGTTTGGTTACGCTGCGTCGGGTTAGGTAGGGATGGGTTAGGTTTGGTAGGGTTACGTTAGTTCGGCTTGGGTT
>NW_016951393.1:0-534 GCF_001483705.2 Eufriesea mexicana
GCTGCGCAATTGACTTTTCTGGATTCTATCTTTGAAATTAGGCTTTCGAATTCGGATTTTTTCACCTAACAGCGTGGAGCTGAGTTTTCTCTAACGGGATTGATTACCTTTTTCCGGTTTCGTGCGTGCATTTTCCGAAAATAGTGCCGAATGTGTCAGTGGCTTCGAAATCGTGCTGCGCAATAGAACCTTTTGGATTCTATCTTTGAAATTAGGCTTCTGGATTCGGATTTTTTCGCCTAACAGCGTAGAGCTGAGTTTTCTCTAACGGGATTGATTACTTTTTTTCCCTTTCGAGCTTACATTTTCCTAAAATAGTGCCGAATGTGTCAGTGGCTGTGAAATCGTGCTGCGCAATAGATCTTTTTGGATTCTATCTTCAAAATTAGGCTTTCAAAGTTGGATTTTTTCATCTAAGTTGGATTTTTTCATCTGACAGCGTAGAGCAGAATTTTCTCTAACGGGATTGAATACTTTTTTTCGCTTTCGAGCTTGCATTTTTCTAAAATAGTGCCGAATGTGTCAGTGGCTGTG
>NW_016951394.1:0-1142 GCF_001483705.2 Eufriesea mexicana
TTCAGTTCATGAATTAATTATAGAAATTTGGAATTCTTCGCAACAGAAATATATTTATATTTGTTTCATTGACATCACTAAATATAAAAGACATCGTTTGATATTTTACATCAATACTTTATCACATAGCCATTTCAAAGATGCAACATTTTCCCGCTACAAAAATACCCAGCATATCCGGCTGCAGCCAACTTCCAGTTAGCGGTAAGCTGGCATAACGGTAACATGGTGGAATATTCTCACGCGTCAATGTGAAACATTAAATTTCAAAACGTTTCGTGAAGTTGTGACATCGCTGATTGACGTTTTAATTATTTTACGAAATTCAAGATTACTAATTGCGAACATTTCTTCGGTGGTAATATACTACGTGTGAAAAACGTGATGTTACATAGTGTAAATTCTATATATATAACGATACATGTGGGAAATGAAGTGGGGGAAATGCGGGATCCTATAATATTACCGTATTGTCCGTTACTATCTGCCGTAGAAGATTCCAGATTTCGACTTCCCATTGGAATATTTGACCAACATTACTGAATAGGCAGCTTCTTATTACTTTTTTCAATTTTTTTTCGATCTTCACGTTCAATTGCAACATAGCTATGTTTTATCGATATTACATACCAAATTATGATTGTGGATTAAGATACTTCATTACCCCTGCATAGAATAGATTGTTTTCTAATCAGTAGGGCAATTATTTTACGATTGAAGGTGCATACATGAAACAAAGTAACGGAAAAGCAAGTGTCTGTGAAATCGCTCTGCATAGTATACTTTTTTCGTCTATATTTATGAAATTAGGCTCTTCGGTTAGATTTTTTCGGTATAACAACGTAGAGTGAATTCTTCCTTAACGGGATTGGATATTTTTATTACGTTTAGAGCGTGCGTTTTCGATAAATAGTGCGAAATGTGTCAGTGGCTGTGAAATTGTGCTGCGCAATTGACTTTTTTCTCTTCTATGTTCGAAATTAGGCTTTTTGATTAGGTTTGTTCTATATATTAGTGTAGATTGGAATTTTCTCTAATGGGATTGGATATTTTTTTCCGGTTTTAAGCTTGCGTTTTCGATAAATAGTGCCGAATGTGTCAGTGGCTGTGAAATCGTGTTGCGCAATTGACTTTTTTCTCTT
>NW_016951395.1:0-1233 GCF_001483705.2 Eufriesea mexicana
GTTGCGATGATATAGAATCTGGCTGGAAGATGCAATTTTATTGACATTGCCGTCAAATATCGGTGTGAGCTAACTTTTTTGCATTAATAAGGGGGGAAGATGCTATTGGCGTGATACAGACATTGTAATGCTATAGAACCTGTCTGGAACATTCATTTTTATTGACATTTTCGGATAATATTGTGGTGAGCTATGCTCCTGTCATAAATACGGAGGAAATATTCTATTAGTGTGCTGTGGCCATTGCAGTGCAATAGAATCTGGCTGGAAGATGCAATTTTATTGACATTGCCGTCAAATATCGGTGTGAGCTAACTTTTTTGCATTAATAAGGGGGGAAGATGCTATTGGCGTGATACAGACATTGTAATGCTATAGAACCTGTCTGGAACATTCATTTTTATTGACATTTTCGGATAATATTGTGGTGAGCTATGCTCCTGTCATAAATACGGAGGAAATATTCTATTAGTGTGCTGTGGCCATTGCAGTGCAATAGAATCTGGCTGGAAAACACAAATTTAATGACATTTTCGAATATTATCGCGGTGAGCTAACTTTCTTGCATAAATAAGGAGGAAAGATTCTATTGGCGTGCTGTAGCCATTGCAATGCTATAGAATCTGTTTGGAAATTTTAATTTTATTCACATATACGACAGTTGTGTGGGTGAGCTAACTTTCTTGCGTAAGTGAGGAGGAAAAATTGCGTTGGCGTGCCATTGCCACTGCAGTGCAACAGAATCTGGCTGGAAAATATAATTATATTGACAAGTTCGACTAATATCGGGGTGAGCTAACTTTTTTACATAAATAAGGAGGAAAGATCCTATTTGCGTGCTATAATAGTCATAGCAGTGCTATAGAATCAGGCTGGAAAGTTTAATCTTATTCACATTTTCGTCTGACAACGTGGTGAGCTAACAATCTTCCATAAATAAGGTGGAAAGTTTCTATTGACCTGCTGTAGCCATTTTAATGCTATAGAACCTGTCTGGAACATTCAATTTTATTGCCACTTTCGCATCATGTCGTGGCGAGCTAAGCTCCTTGCATAAATAAGGAGGAAATATTCTATTGGCGTGCTATGGCCATTGCAGTGCAATAGAATCTGTTTGGAAAATCCAATTTTATTAACATTTTCTCCCAATATCGTGGTGAGCGTACTTTGTTGCGTAAATAAGGAGGAAAAATTCCATTGGCGTGCTATAGCCACTGCAGTGCAAGAGAATCT
>NW_016951396.1:0-900 GCF_001483705.2 Eufriesea mexicana
TGATATAGAATGTGTTTGGGAAATTCAAATTTATTGACAATTTCTTCTAACACCGTAGTGAGCAAACTTTCTTGCGAATGCAAGGAGCAAAGATACAATTCTCTTTCTATAGCCGTCGCAATGCTATAGAATCTGGCTGGAAAGTTCAATGTTATTGGCATTTTCGACTAATATTGTGGTGAGTTATCTTGCTTCCATAAATAAGGAGCAAAGATGCCGTTGGCGTGCTATAGCCATTGCAGTGATACTGCATGTGGTTGGAAAATTCAAATTGATTGACATTTTCGACTAATATCATGGTGTGCTATCTTTCCTTCATTAATAAGGGGGAAGGAATCAATTGGCGTGCTATAGCCGTCGCAGTGCTACAGAATATGGCTGGAAAATTCAATTTTGTTTACATTTTCGGCTAATATTGTTGTGAGCGAACTCTCTTGTATAAATAAGGATGAAAGATACTATTGGCGCGATATAGCCATTGCATTGATATAGAATGTGTTTGGGAAATTCTAATTTTTTGACATTTTCGTCTAACATCGTAGTGAGCTAACTGTCTTGCATATACAAGGAGCAAAGATACAAATCACATGCTATAGCCGTCGCAATGCTATAGATTCATCCTGGAAAATTCAATTTTATTGACATTTTCGACTAATGTCGTGGTGAGCTATCTTCCTTGCATATACAAGGAGGAAAGAACCTATTGGCGTGCTAAAGAACCTATTGGCGTGCTATGGGCATTGCAAAGCTATAGAATACGGCTGGAAAATTCAATTTTATTGACATTTTCGACTAATATCGTGCTGGGCCAACTTTCTTGCATATATAAGAATGAAGAATTATATTGGCGTGCTGTAGCCTATGCAGTGATACTGAATGTGGTTGGAAAATACAAATTTA
>NW_016951397.1:0-293 GCF_001483705.2 Eufriesea mexicana
CACCCATCCATACACCCATCGATCCATATGCCTATCCATCCATACATCCTGCCATTCATACATACATACATATAGTGATCCTTGCATCCATACATCCGTACATCCATACATTCGTACATTCAAACATAAATACATCCATACATCTATACATACATAAACACATACATCGATACATACATCTGTACACCAATCCGTCCATCCACACATCCATCCAACCATAATTCCCCCCCTCGATACATTCATCCATCCATACAACCACCCATCCATACGTCCATCGATCCATAAATCTATCC
>NW_016951398.1:0-310 GCF_001483705.2 Eufriesea mexicana
ATACTGGTGGAGGCACGTTAGGTTTAGTCAAATTACATTTGTTTGGTGTAGGTTAGGATAGGTAAGGTTCGAAGGGACTTGACATTTGTGCTCAGCACAGATGCTCTGTGGACTTCTGTGTCTACTGTGCTCAATCGTATCGCGCTTGAGACTGTGTCGCCAGCGATGGTGGCCATTGCACGTTGAGTTGAGCTATGTTACGTTTGGTTATGTTAGGTACGTATATGTTTGGTCAGGATATTTTCTACGTTTGTGCTTTACACTGCAATGCGGCGGATTTCTGCGCTCTGATCTGCTCTCGTATATACTG
>NW_016951399.1:0-882 GCF_001483705.2 Eufriesea mexicana
GGATGCATGGATGGGTGGAAGGTCGTACGTATAGGTGAGTGAATGAGTGGATGTATGGATGTATGAGTGTATGTATGTATGAATGTATGGATGTATGGATGTACGTGCAGATGTTTGTATGGATGTATGTATGGATGTATGCATGGATGTAGGTATGCATGTTTGTATGGATGTATGTATGTATGTATGTACGTATGTATGAGTGGATGTGTGTATATATGTATGTGCAGGTGTATGTATGTATGTAAGAATGGATGTATGTATGGGTGTATGTATGGATGTATGTATTGATGTATGTATGATTCGATGGATCTATGGACGCTCCGGTGGATGGATGTATGCATGGATATATGTATGGGTGGATTGAGGAATGGATGGACGGATGTAAGTATGTATGGATGTATGGACGTTTATATGAATGGATGGATGGAAGTATCGATGGATGGCAGTAAGGATGGCAATATGTATGGATGTATGGATGTGAGGATGTATAGGTGTGTGGATGGATGGATGTACGTATGGATGGATGTGTGGATGTATGTATGTATGAAAGTATGGATGTATGGATGTATGGATGTATGTATGAATGGTTGTATGGCTGTTCGAATGAATGTGTGTACGGATGTATGGACGTATGAAGATGTGGGTGGATGAATGGATGGGTCGATAGAAGGGAGTGTGGATGGATGGAAGCGTGGATGAAGGGATACATGGATTGATGGATGGGTGTATGGATGGATGGTTGTATGCGTGAATGTATGGATGTATGTATGAATGTACGTATGGATGTAGTTAAAGATCTAATTATGGATGTATGTGTGGACGTATGTATCGATGGATGCATCGACGGTTGGAAGTACGGATGGTAGGATTTATGGATGT
>NW_016951400.1:0-889 GCF_001483705.2 Eufriesea mexicana
AATTTTGCGCTGTAGTGTGCCATCTCTGGATTTCTGCGCTCCTCATTGCTCTGCTATACTCTGTTCGACTCTGTGGAGGCCGGAAACGGTGGTTGTTGCACGATAGGTTGAGATAGATTGCGTACGGTTATGTTACGTTGGGCTAGGTTAGGAGAGGGCAGCTTCGACTTTTGAGCTATGCACCGCCTTTCGGCGGATTTCTGAGCTATGCGTTGCACCAATATGCTCCGGTCTACTCTCGGGAGGCCAGCAATTGTGGTCGCGTCACGTTAGGATTAGTTAGGTTACGTTCGGCTGTGATGGGTTGCGTAGCGTTACGTTGGGATAGCTTCGACTCTTGTGACACACACTGATATTCTGTGGAAGTCTGCGCTCTACTGTGCGCTATACGCTATCACACTCTGCTTGTGTCTGTGGGCGCCAGGAAAAAGTGTTCGCGGTAGGTAAGTTTGAGCTGTGTTCAGTTTGGTTAGGCTAGGTTTGAGTACGCTTGGTAGGGATTTCTTCGACTTTTGAGCTACACACTGCATTTCGTTCGGTTTCATCGTCCTACGTTGCTCTACTATACCCTACTGGGCACTCAGGGTGCGAGAAACAGTGGCCGCCGCACGTTAGGTTGTGTTAGATAACGTTTGGTTAGGATAGGTTGCTTTGCGTTAGGTTACGGTAGGTATGCCACACACTGCTACACACTGCTATTCTATGGACTTCTGCGCCCTTCTGTGCGCTACCGCGCCCAGCTTGTCTCCGTGGGGGCTAGGAGTAGTGCACTCGGCAAGTTAGGTTGTGTCACCCTTGGTTAGGCTAGGTTTGGTTGGGCTTGTACAGGACAATTTTGACATTTGTGCTATACAATGGTATTCGTACGATTTCACCGGTCTACATTGCT
>NW_016951401.1:0-984 GCF_001483705.2 Eufriesea mexicana
TCTTCGACTTTTGTGCTATATATTTCTATTCGGTCTATTTCTGCGTTCTACTGTGCTCTAGTGTGTTCTCCTTGTCACTGCGGAGTCCAGCAATATTGGCCTCTGCTTGTCAGATTGAGTTCGGTTACACTTGGATAGGTTAGTTTACGTTAAGTTCGGTTGGAATAGCTCTGACTTTCGTGCTATACACTGTTTTCGGTGGATTGCTGCGCTTTACTGTGCACTATTACATCCTGCTTAGCCCTGGGGAGGCCACCAACTCTAGTCTCGGTACGTTGCCTTTAGATATGTTACGTTTGGTTATGTGACAGTAGTATATGTTAGGGTAGGATACCCTTGACTTGCGTGCTTTACATAGCTTTTCGATGGACCTATGCGATTCTGCTGTGCTTTAATATTTTTTGCTTCGCCCTGTAGAGGCCAGCAATGGTGGTCTCGGCACGTTAGCTTTACCTCAGTTCTGCTGTGCTATAATATTTTTTGCTTCGTCCTGTAGAGGCCAGCAATGGTGGTCTCGGCACGTTAGCTTTACCTCGGTCTCGTTCGGTTACTATACGTTAGGTTAGGTTAGGAGAGGATAGCTTTGACTTTTGCGCTATACACAGCTATTCGGTGGGGTCCTGCGCTCTACATTGCTGTACATCCCGCCCCGTGTCTCTGAGGACGCCAGTAGCAGCTGTCGTGACACGCCTGGTTGTGTCAGATTACGTTTGGTTAGGTTAGGATTGGCTAAGTTCGGTTCGGATAGCCTTGACTTTTGTGCTATACGCCGCTCTTCGGCGGATTTCTGCTCTCTACTGTGCTCTAATATTTTCTCCTTTCCTCTGGGGAGGACAGCAATATTAGTCTCGGCACGCTTGGTTCGGGTCGGCTTCGTTTGGTAAGCTCAGGTTACGTTAATTGCGGTAAGGATTGCACTGTCCTCCGTCTATGGCACTGTCGTGCCGTGGATTTCTGCATTCTACTTTTCTCTGCTATATTCTG
>NW_016951402.1:0-511 GCF_001483705.2 Eufriesea mexicana
AACGTGACTGGACCACCATTGCTGACATCTCCAGAGCCAAGCAGAACATACTAGAGCGGAGCAGAGTGCAGAAAATCGCCGTACTGCTGCGTAAAGCACAAAGGTCAAAGATATCCTAACCTAACCTCGCCTAGCCTAACCTAATCAAGCGTAGCCTAAGACAACGTAACGTGCAGGGGCCACAATTCTTCGCTTCCCCTGAATAATCCACAGCATTTAGATCACAGCAGAGTGCAGAAATTCAAAGAAAAGTAGTGTAAAGCACAAAAGTCAAAGCTGGCGTAGCTTATCCTAGCCAAACGTAGCATACCCAAGCGTAACCTAACTCCACCTAACGGCCCTGCATCACTGTTGCTGACCTCCCAGAGCCAAGGAGAATATACCGAAAGCCGGAGCAGAGTAGAGCGCAGAAGTCCACCGCATTTCTGTGTGCAGCACAAATGTCATGGCTATCCTATCCTGACCAAACCAAGCTTAACGTAACCAAACGTAATCGAATTCAACCTAGCGT
>NW_016951403.1:0-229 GCF_001483705.2 Eufriesea mexicana
TATTAGACGAAAATGTCCATACAATTGAATTTTCCAGTCAAATTCTATAGCATAACAATGGCTGTACCATGCCAAGAGAGCCTATCCTCCTTATTTATGCAACAAAATTACCTCACCACGATATTAGTCGAAAATGTCAATAGAATTGTATTCTCCAGTCAGATTGAATTGCATTGCAATGGCTATACCATGCCAATGGAGCCTATCCACCTTATTTATGCAACAAAAT
>NW_016951404.1:0-309 GCF_001483705.2 Eufriesea mexicana
TTAGTCGAAAACGTCAACAAAATTGTATTTTCCAGCACAAACAATATCATTGCAATGGCTACAACACACAAAAAGTATCTGTCCTCCATACTTACGCAAGGATGCCAGCTCACAACGATATTAGTCGAAAATGTCCACAAAATTGAACTTTCCAGCCAGATTCTATAGCATTGTGACGGCTATAACACGCCAATTGTATCTTTCTTCCTTATTTATGCAATAAAGATAGCTCACCACGATATTAGTCGGAAATGTCAATAAAATTGAATTTTCCAGCCGTATTCTATAGCTTTGCATTGCCCATAGCAC
>NW_016951405.1:0-378 GCF_001483705.2 Eufriesea mexicana
GGTCTCGTCACGTCATGTTTGGTTACGCTTTGTTTGGGTAGGTTATGTAACGCCAGGTTAGGTTAGGGTATGTTTGACTATTATGCTATACACTGCAGTACAGTGAAATACGGCGCTGTGTTGTGCTCTAGCATTTTCTACTTGGAAATGAGGAGGCCAGCAGTAGTGTCCTCGGCACGATAGGTTCAGTTATGCTACGTTCGTGTGTGCTACGTTTGGTGAGTGCAGGATTGTATATTTTAGACTTTTGGGCTATACATTGCTATCCGCGGATATCTGCGCTCTACTGAGTTCTAGTATGTTCTGCTCGGCCCCTGGGAGGCCAGAAATATAGGTCTCGCCACGCTACGTTGAGCTTCTCCACGTTCGATTAGGACA
>NW_016951406.1:0-250 GCF_001483705.2 Eufriesea mexicana
TCACGGAAAAATATCTTCCCTATGTGTTAGTTGAATGTCCGTAACAATGCTTTGTTGTTAGCGATGACCAGAGCGAAGATCGTCCTTTCAGTCTGTCCGAACCGTCACGACTGGCGTTCGTCCCCTTCGGCCGGTTGGAAGCGTTACGACTGGGATCGTCCTTTTCGGTCGGTCCGATGCGGCACGACTGGAAATCTTTCGTAAATGACTCGATAAATAGCGTTATGACATATACATATTTTTACACTTT
>NW_016951407.1:0-874 GCF_001483705.2 Eufriesea mexicana
TTTTATTGATATTTTCGACTAACATCGTGGTGAGCCAACTTCCTTGCATAAGTAAGGAGGAAATATACTTTTGGCATGCTATAGCCAATAACATGCTGCAGAATCGGGCTGGAAAGTCCAATTTTATAAACATTTTCGTCTAATATCGTGGTGAGCAATCTTCCTTGCATAAGTAAGGAGGAATAATACTTTTGGCCTGCTGTAGCCATTGCAATGCTGCAGAATCGGGCTGGAAAGTCCTATTTTATTAACATTTTCGTCTAATATCGTGGTGAGCTATCTTTCTTGCATAAGTATGGAGGAAAGATCCTTTTGGCGTGCTGTAGCCATTGCAATGCTGTAGAATATGCCAGGAAAATTCAATTTTATTGACATTTTCGACAAAAGACAAATATCGTATTGAGTTATCTTTCTTGCATAAATAAGGAGGAAAGGTTCCATTGGCGTGCTATTGCCATTGCAATGCTATAGAATCTTGCTGGAAAATTAAATTTTAATGACATTTTCGACTAATAGCGTGGTGAGCCAACTTCCTTGCATAAGTAAGGAGGAAAGAAACTTTTGGCCTGCTATAGCCATTGCAATGATGCAGAACCGGTCTGGAAATTCCAATTTTATTGATATTTTCGACTAATAACGTGCTGAGTTGACTTTCTTGCATAGACATGGAGGAAAGAATCTATTGGCGTGCTATAGGCATTGCAATGCTATAGAATCTTCCTGGAAAAGTCAATTTTATAGACATATTCCGCTAATATCGTGGTGAGCTAACTTTCTTGCATATATAAGGTGGGAAGATTATCTTTTCAATCTGTAACCATTGCAATGCTATAGAATCTTGCTGGAAAATTCAATTTTATTGACATTTTCGACT
>NW_016951408.1:0-952 GCF_001483705.2 Eufriesea mexicana
TTGTGTTATTTTGGTTTTGGTTAGGATGGCTTAAACATTTGTGCTCAACTCAGCTATGCTATGGACTTCTAGTCTCTACATTGCTCTAGCATATTCCGCTTTCCTCTGCGGACGCCAGCAATTATGGTCGCGGCACGTTGGGCTTCGCTATGCTACGTTCGGCTAGAATAGGGTAGGATAAGTTTGTTCAGTTTGTTTTTGAAATTTGTGCTACACCCTGATCTTCGGTGGATTTCTACGCTCTACACTGCCCTACCATATTCTGCTCGAATCTGGGGTATCCAGTAACAGTGGTCTCCTCCCATTAGGTTGAGATACGCTACGGTTGGTTATGTTACTTTCGGTTATGGTAGGAGATGATGGCTTTGACTTTTGCGCTATACACTGATATCCGGCGGATTTCATCGCCCTTCAATGCTATAATTCGCTCTGCCTGCTTCTGGGGAGGAGGGCAATAGCGGTATCGCCACGTCACGTTGAGTTAGGCTACGTGTGGTTAGGAGAGGTTACGTTAGGTGAGGTTCAAGTATCGTTGACGTTTGTGATCTTCGCTGCTATCTGGTGGCCTCCTGCGCTCTACTGAGCTCTAGTGTATTCTGCTTGGTGCTGGGGATTCTAGTAATAGTGGCCTCGGCACTTCAAATTTGGTCAAGTTACGTTTGGTCTTGTTATAACTGGATTGCTTAGAAGAGGGTTGCTTCGACTTCTGTGCTATGCACTGCCACTCGATAGATTTCTACGCTCTACATTGCTCTACTATACTCTGCTCTACTCTGGGGAGGCCAGCAATAGTTGTCGCGTCACGTTAAAATCACGTTAGGCTAAGTCATGTCAGGCTTGATTACGTTACGTTTGGTAAGGCTAGGAGAGCCTAGCATTGACTTTTATCTAATCTAACGTGCACTGCCTTGCTCTGGGGAGTCCAGAAACGGTGGCCGCGGGACGTTAGGTA
>NW_016951409.1:0-260 GCF_001483705.2 Eufriesea mexicana
TACAATGTTCTTCAGTGTATTTCTGCGATCTCCTGTTCTCTACTACATTCTGCTTTTCTCCGGAGAGGCCAGGGGTAGCGGTTGCTTCACGTCATGTTGGGTTATGCTGCATTTGGTTAGGTTAGATAATGTCAAGTTAGGTCGGGATATCCACGGCTTTCGTGCTATTCCATGCAATGCGGTGGCTCTCAGCGCCATACAGTGCTCTAGTACATTCTGCTTGACTCTGTGGCGACCAACAATAGTGGTCTCTTCATGTT
>NW_016951410.1:0-719 GCF_001483705.2 Eufriesea mexicana
AACGTAGCTTATCATAACTTAAAGTGCCGAGACCACTGTTAGCGGAATCCCAAGAGCCTAGCAGAATACACTAGAGCACAGTAGAGATTAGAAATTGGCAGAATAGCTGTGTTGGCACAGAGGTCAAGTATATCCTATACTAACCCGACACAACCTACTCTAACCAAACGTAATGTAACACATCCTGACATGTCGCGAACGCAGTTTCTGGCATCACCAGAGCAAAGCAGAGCGTATTAGGTCGCAGTAGAGCGCAGGAATCCAGCGAACAGCAGTGTATAGCACTAAAGTGAAAGCTGTCTTGTCTCGACATAGCCTAACATTAAATATCCACACGTAACATAACTCCACCTAGCGTGCCGAGACCACTATTGCTGAACTAGGCTGAGCCAACTATAGAATGTACAAGGGCTCAGTAGAGCGCCGAAACCCTCCGCACTGCAGTGTAAAGCACAAAAGTAGAAGACATTCTAGCCTAACCAGGCCTAACATAAAATAACTGAACGTAGTCTGACTCAACATAACGTGCCGAGACCACAATTGTTGGCCTACCCAGCGCCAATGAGAGCATATTAGAGCACACTACAGCGCAGAAATCTATCGTATGGCAGCGTACGGCACAAAAGAGAAAGCTTCCCTTTCCTAACCAAACCAAGCGTAGCATAAGCGGACGCAACGTAACGCCACCTGACGTGACACGGCAGCTATTGCTGGCCTCA
>NW_016951411.1:0-1411 GCF_001483705.2 Eufriesea mexicana
TAGATATATCCATACATACATCCGTACAAACATCCATACATCCATCCATACATGCATCCATACGTTCGCCCTTCGATACACGCATCCACAAATCCACACATACATTCTCACATACATCCATACATACATCCATTCATCCATACATCCATACATCCATACATATATACATCCATGCATCCATACAACCGTACATTCGTCCATCCATTCCTCAATCCATCCAAACATCCATCCATCCATACGCACACCCATCCATACTTCTATCGAACCATACAGCCATCCTTCCATACAAGCACCCATCCACACATTTATCCATACATACATCAATACATATATGCATCCATACATCCATACACACGTACATCCATACTTCCACACATCCGTACATACATCCATATATGCATCCATACACGCACCCATACACATACCCATACATATATCCATAGATATATACTACATACATCCGTTCATACATCCATACATCCATCCATACATGCATCCATACATATGATCTTCCTTACACGCATCCATACATCCATACATACATGCTTACATACATCCATACATGCATCCATACATCCATACATACAAACATCCATACATACATGCATGCATATATCCATGCATACATCCATACATACATCAGTACATACATCCATACATACTCCAATACACACATCCATACATACATCCATACATACATCCATACATCCATACACGCATCCATACATCCATCCATCCAGCCACCCATCCATAAATCCATCTAAACATACATCCATCCATCCATACATCCTTACATATATACATCCATACATACATACATACGTATATCCGTCCATCCATACCTATATCCATCCATGCATCCACCTATCGACACAGCCATGCGCCCATACATTCATCCATCCATACAACCATCCTTCCATACATCCAGCCATCCATACATCCACCCATCCATACATCGATCGATCCATACATCCATCCATCCATACATCAACCCAACAATTCATCCATCCATCCAGACATTCATACATACATCAATACAGACATCCATACGTACACCCATACTTACATCCATACAAACATCCAAACATACATCCATGCATACATCCATACATTCAGCCATAGAAGCATCCATACATTCATCCATGCCTACATCCATACATTCAGCCATACCAACCTACATACATACGCCCGTTCTTCTGTCCACCCACACATCCGTTCATCCACCCACACATACATACATCCATGCATCCGTACAACCATACTTTCGTACGTCCATACATCGATGCATACATACATGCATCCATCCGTACATCAATCCACAAACCCAATCATCCATCCATCCATCCACACAACCATACATACATCAATACATACACCCATACATACACCCATACATTCAACCATACATCGA
>NW_016951412.1:0-237 GCF_001483705.2 Eufriesea mexicana
TTGTGATACGTTCGGATACCTTTGCCTGTCGTGATATGCACTGCCGTTCTATGGATCTCTGCCCCCTACTCTCCTCTAATCAGTTCTGCTTGGCTTCGCAGATGTCAGCCATAGTGGCGTAGGCACGATAGGTTCAATTATGTTACGTTGTTCAAGTTTGGATAGATAACTTTTTCTTTTGTGCTCTACCCTGATATTCGGAAGATTCCTTCGCTCTTCATTGCTCTACTATGCTCC
>NW_016951413.1:0-825 GCF_001483705.2 Eufriesea mexicana
CACACATCCGTCCATCCACCCATCCTTCCATACATTCCTCCATCCAAACATCCACCCATCCATTCATCCATCGATCCATACATCTTTCCATCCATACTTCCATCCACCAGTCCCTCCATCCTTCCATGCATCCATACACACATCAATACACAGATCCATACATACACGCATACATTCATCCATACATACATACATACATACATTCTTACATACATCCATACATAAATCCATACATACATCCATACAAGCATCAATACATCCATCCATCAATCCACCCATCCACAAATCCACCTAACCTTACATCCATCCGTCCATACAACCCACACATCCATACATCCATACAAACATACATCCATCCTTCCATAAATCGATACATCCGTACATCCGTCCATCAACACATCAATCCATCCATACATCCATCCATCCATACAACCATTCAACCATACATACATGCATCCATACCGCAATCCATCCATACATCCATCCATCTATCCATACATCCATACATCAATCCAACAACAATCCATACATACATCCATCCATACATACGTCGATCCATCCATCCATTCTTCCATACATCCATCCATGAATACATCTGCCCACCCATAGATCCACCCTTCCATACATCCACCGATCCATAAATCTACCCATTCATACACCCATCCTTGTATACATCCATACATCCACTCGTCCATACTTCCATAAACCATCCATTTGTACTACCATCGTTCGATACACCCATCCATCTATAAATCCATACATATATAAACCCATACATCCTTAAGTCCTTACATTCGTCCATCCGTACTTCAATTCATCCACACT
>NW_016951414.1:0-730 GCF_001483705.2 Eufriesea mexicana
CCATCGTCGCCTCGTGGGATATCGTGCGGTAACCGCGCACGACCCAGGTCGCAATCCTGCGAGTGACTCGCCGGAGAATCGATAGACTGCGCGGACTAGCTACCAGGTCGTCCGCCCAGATCGGAGCATCGTCAAGTGCCACAGAGCGAACGAATCCCGTGTAGGGGCGGCGCAGCATCCCGTGTGGCCCACCCAGGTTGCGTAGCAGGCAACGCATCGCCCCCGCCATACATTCCAGGCGTGGATCCAGCGCGAGAAATGCTCGCCGAACCTCCAGTGGCTACCGAGGACGAGACCGAGATACATCATCGGGTCCCGTACCTCGACCACGACGTTCCACACGCGCATCTGGGACTTGGTCGGCTTCCCGCGTTGCCGATGGCAAAACCACATTGCCTTGGTCTTCTTGGGGAAGATACTCAGCCCCAGCCGCTGAACGATATTCGCGACGAGGGCCACGCCGCTTTCCGCGCCCAGCGTGGCCTCCTCCCATCTCGACCCGGCGGCCATCACCAGCGTGTCATCCGCGTAACACGGCAGGCTCAGGCCGCGGAGGAGGGGATTGCGCAACAGGGCGTCGTCCGCGAGGTCCCAGAGGATCGGCCCGAGTACCGATCCCCGTGGAACCACGCAGTTCACAGTTCGTCGCCCGCACGACGGTCGAGTGTCGTCCGGGACACTCGATCGAGTGCTCCGCCAAATAGTCGGCGACCATATCCATCATGTATTG
>NW_016951415.1:0-457 GCF_001483705.2 Eufriesea mexicana
TTTCACCCTTACTTATGCAAGAAAGTTAGTTCACCAAGATATCAGTCGAATATGTCTATAAAACTGAATTTTCCAATCTGATTCTATGGCATTGCAATGGCTATAGCACGACAATAGTATATTTCCTCCTTATTTATGCAAAAAACCTCGGCAACCACGATATTCGACGAAAACGTAAATAAAATTTAATTTTCCTGCCAGATTCTATACCTTTGCTATGGCTATAGCAGGCCAATAGAATAATTGGTCCATATTTATACAAGAAAGTTAGGAGTGATTCGAAAATATCAATAAAATTGAATTTTCCAGCCAGATACTAAAGCATCGTAATGACAATAGCACGCCAGTAGGGTCTTTCCTCCTTATATATACAAGAAAGCTAGGTCACCACAACATTAGCCGAAAATGTAAATAAAACTGAATTTTCCAGCCAGGTTCAATAGCACTGCAATGGTTA
>NW_016951416.1:0-538 GCF_001483705.2 Eufriesea mexicana
GCTGGCATAACTAGAGACAAGCAGAACATATTAGAGCACAGTAGAGTGCAGAAACCAACCGAAGAGCACTGTATACCACAAAGGTCGAAGCCATCCCAACCAAACCTAGCTCAATCCATCCTAACCAAGCGTAACCTTGCTCAACCTATCGTTCCACGAACATTGTTGCTGGCCTCCCTTGCAACGAGCAGAACATATCACAGCGCAGTAGAGCGCAGAAGTCCACCGGATAGTAGTGAATCGCACAATAGTTTAAGCTATCCTTTCCCAACTAATCCAATCCTGACAGAACCGAACGTAACCTACCTCGAAGTAACGTGCCGAGACCGCTATTGACGTCCTAGCCAAAACCAGGCAGAGCACATTAGATCGAAGTAGTGCGCAGATATACACCGAAGATCCGCATATAGCACAAAAGTCGTAGATATCCCGCACAAATATGACCAAATCTAGCATAAAACCAAACGTAATATAACTCAACCTGTCGTGCCTAGACAACTATTACTGGCCACCCGTCGCCAGCAGCGCATATGAGGGG
>NW_016951417.1:0-1721 GCF_001483705.2 Eufriesea mexicana
TCTGCACTCCACAATGCTCCACTATACTCTCCTCGACTCTCGGGACGCCAGAAATAGCTGTCGCGGCTCATTATGTAGAGTCAGGTTATGTTTGGGTAGGTTGGGTTGGGTTAAGTTTAGTAAGAATAGCTTTAGCTTTCGTGCTGTCACAGCTATTATGTGAATTCCTGCCCTCTGCAGTGTCCCATTTTCCCTGCTTTGCTCTGGGGAGGCCAGAAACTGTAGCCGTGGCACGTTAGGTATAGCTTTGTTACGTTCGGTTAGGTTACGTTAGCACGAGTTCGGCTTGGATAACTTTGACCTTTCTGCTATTATACTCCTATCCTATTGGCCTCTGCGATCCACTCTCCACTAATTCGATCTGCTTGGATATGGGGAGGCCAGCAAAAGCGGTCTAGAGACATTATGCTTTGTTATGATACGTTTGGTTATGTTGCGTTTGGTAAGGATAGTATAGAGTCACACAGTCTCCACTCGCTGGATAGTACCTTGGGATAACAAATTCACTGCAGTCTGTATTTTCTATTCGTCCCTCAATATCGTGTAACGCTAGCAATATCAACTCTCAGTCTCAACTCTCTCAGGGACCACCTCAACTCTCTAATGTTTATCTCTAAGCGCTCCGTATCTTACAGAGCGGGCCCTTTTAAGCCGGTCTGGAAGGCAAGAGCCTACCCCGATGGAGGAGAAAACTCCATCCACGTAACGCACTGGGGTGGAATGGCTTCCTCCTTTACATTAGGTTTTCCGAAGATTCAACCAGGCGAGGTACCTTCCCGAGAGGTGCCAACGGACGCGTTACCCCGGTTTACAATGGAGAAAACCGGGGCTGAGCGTGGCTACCACATATGGCCTGGCGCCAATTTCCCCAGGCTCGTCTGGCCGTCAGAAGCTAACGGGACCTCTAGCCTGGGTAAGTCAAAAAATGTCCTACAATTGGATGGGATAAGTTCGACTTTTGTGCTATACACTGCTATTCGGAGGATTCCTCTGCTCTCCGTAGCTCTACAATACTCTACTCCACCCTGGGAAGGCCAGCAATGGGGTTCGTGGCACGATAGGTTTAGTCAGGTTAGGTGTGGTTAGGGTATGTTTGGTTAGGTTTGGCAAGAATGTCTTTGCCTTTCGTGCTATACGCTGCTGTTCGGTGTATCCCTGCCCTCTACTCTGCTATAACAAGCCCTGCCTGTCTACGCGGAGGCCAGCAATGGTGGTCTCTGCACATTAGGCTGAGTTAGACTACGTTTGGCTGCGCTACGTTGGTACGGGTTAGATTTGGGCACATTCTCCTTTCGTGGTACACACTGCGATTCGGTGGATTCTTGCTCTCAGATTTGATCCACTATAATCTGCTCGCCTCTGGGGTTGCCAGCAACATTGTTTGTGGCGCGATACGTTGAGTTGTTACGTTTGGTTACGTTATGTTTGGATGGGTTAGGAGAGGATACCTTTGACTTTTGTGCTTTACACTGCTATTCGGAGGATTTCTGCGCCGTTCGTTGCGTTACTATACCCCACTCTGGGATGCCAGGAATAACGGTCGTGGCACGACAGGCTGTGGTAGGTTGCGTTTGGTTTGGTGGCGTTAGGTCATGTTTGGTTAGGATGTACTTGAATTTTGTGCCATGCACAGATTTTAGGTGAATTTTCGCTGTCTACGTCGCTCTAATGTGCTCTGGTTGGCTCTCCAGATGCCAGCAATGGTATTCTCGGCACGATAT
>NW_016951418.1:0-679 GCF_001483705.2 Eufriesea mexicana
GACTCGACCTATCGTGCCGCCATCACTGTTGCTGGCTTCCTCAGGGCATTCAGTACAAATTAGGGGAGAGTAGGGCGCAGGCATCCATAGAGTCGCAGTGTAAAGCCGAAAAGTCAAGGCTATCCAAACCTTACCCATGCAAACTAAGACTAACCAAACGAAACCCAATTCGAACTAACATGCCGCGGCCACTATTTATGGCCGCCCCTAAGCAAAGCAGAACAAACTAGAGCACAGCAGACCGGAGAAGTCCGCCGATACCGGTATGTAGTACAAAAATCAATGGTACACTATCCTAACCTAACAAATCTTAACAATACCAAACGTAATGATACTGAACCAAACGTGCCCCAAACAACATTGCTGGCCTCCCCAGAGCCAAGCAGAGCATATTAGAGGAAAGAGTAGGGAGCAGAAGTCCATATAATCGCTTTGTACAGCAGAAAGGTCAAAGATATCCAAACCTAACCCAAACAAACGTGACCTCATCTAACGTAGCAAGGCTCAACGTAACGTGCCGCGACCAGTATTGCTGGCCTCTCCGGGTTCTAGCAGAGTAGAGTAGCGCACAGTGGAATGCAGGAACCCACCGAATAACTGTGTATAGCATGAAACTCGAAGGTACCCTAGCCAAACTTAGCCTAACCTAACCAAAGCAAACGTAACTTAACTCAAACTA
>NW_016951419.1:0-1306 GCF_001483705.2 Eufriesea mexicana
ACCTACCCGAACGTAGTGTAACTCATCATAGGGTGACGAGACCAATATTGCTGTTCTCCCCAGGGACAAGCAGAGTATAACAGAGCTGAGAAGATCGCAGTAATCCGCCGCATTGCGCTGTATATCACATGTCGAGACTAATCCTATTTTAATATAACCAATCGCACTAGAACCGAACGTAACGTGTCTCAAAATAAGGACATGCGAACTCTATTTCTGGCCTCCCCAGAGCAAAGCAAAATATACCAGAGCACAGTAGAGCGCAGAAGTCAACAGCATTGCAGTGCAGAGCACAAAAGTGAAAGACACCCTAACCTAACCTCACCTATTATAGCTTATACAAACGATGTGTAACTCAACCTAACGCGCCGAGATCACGATTGCTGGCGTCCCAGTGCGACGCAGAAAATTTTAGTACACTGAAGAGCGCAGAAATGCGCGGGCAGCAGTGTATGGCGCAAAAGTCCATACTATTCTATCCTAACCTCGCCAAACGTAACATGACCAAACGTAGCATAACTCAACCAAACATGCCGAGAACACAATTGATGGCCTCCCCATATCCAGCCAGAATATACTAGAGCACAGCAGAGCGCATAAACCCACCGCAATGCAGTGTATAGCAAAGAAGTCAAATACATGCTGACCTAAGCCTTACCAAACCTAACCTATTAAAGCGTAGTGCAACACAACATAACGCGACGAGACCAACATTGTTGGCATTCCCATAGCCAAGCTGAACATACTAGTTCACACAAGGAAGCAGAAATCCACCAAATAGCAGTGTATAGCGCAAAAGTGGAGGCTACCGTGTCCTAACTTAACCGAGGTTAACATAAGCACACATAACGTATCTGAAAATAACGCGCCGTGACCACTGTTGCTGGCTACCTCAGAGCCAAGCGGAATATACTAGAGCACTGTAGAGCGCAGAAATCGCCCGAAAAGCAGTGTATAGCACAAAAGTCATGGCTACCGTGTCCTAACCTAGTCAAACGGAGCATAAACGTACGCGACTTTACCCAAACCAATGCGCCGAGAACACTATTGCTGGCCTCACGGGAGCGAAGCAGAATATGCTAGAGCACAGTTGACCGCAGAAATTCGCCGCATTGCACTGTAGAGCACATAGGTGTAATTCTTCCTATCCCAACACAGCTAATCATAACAGAACCAAAGGTAATCTAATTCAACGTAACCTCCCGCGACCACTATTTCTGGCCGCACAGATCCAAGCAGGATATACTAGAGCAGCGAAGAGCGCAGAATTCCTACGCATTGCACTGTATAGCACAATATCAAAGCC
>NW_016951420.1:0-592 GCF_001483705.2 Eufriesea mexicana
GCCAGCAGAGTGTGGTGTCGGTAGGTTAGTTTGAGCTTGGTTACGCATGGTGCTGTTACGATCGGTTAGGTTAGGAGTGGGTACCTTGGACTCTTGTGCTGCATACTGCCTTTCAGTGCTTCACTATGCCTTAATATGCTCTGCTTTGCGCTGAGCAGTCGAGAAATGGTGGCTGCGGCATATTATGTTCAGTTAGGTTAGGTTTAGCTAGGATAGGTTGGGCCAAGTTTGGGTAGATGGGCTTTAACTTTTGTGCATTGCGCCGCAATTCGGTGGATTACTGCGCTGTATATTGCTCTAGAATACTCTGCGCGACTCCAAGGAGTCCAGTAATAGCACTCTCGTCATGTTTGTTTAAGTTAGGCTACGTTTGGTTAGGTCGTGTTTGTTTGGGTTAGGCTTTGGCAGCTTAGTCTTTCCCGATATACGCTGCGATTCTATGGATTTCTGCGTTCTTCTATAAACTATTATGTTCCGCTTGGCTCTGCGGATGCCAGCAATCATGGTCGCGGCACGTTAGGCTGTGTTTGGTTACGCATGGTTATACTATGGCTGGCTATGTTAGGAGGAGGTAGCTTTGACTCTTGTGCTA
>NW_016951421.1:0-520 GCF_001483705.2 Eufriesea mexicana
ATGGATGTATGTATGGATGGATGTATGGATGTATGAATGGATGGATGTGTATATGTACGGATGCAGTTTTGGATGTATGGATTTTTGGATGTATGGATGCATGAATGTTTTCATGTATGAATGGATGGATGTATGGATGGATGGATCAACGGATGTATGGATGTATGGAAGTATGCGTGTATGGATGTATGTATGGTTGAGTGTATGGGTGTATGGACGGATGTATGGATGTATGCATGGATGTATGCATGGATGTATGCATGCATGTATGTATGGATGTTTGAATGGAAGTATGCCTGGATGTATGAATGGATGTTTGTAAGTATGTGTCTATGGATGTATGTATGGATGAATGTATTGGTGTATGTAAGGAAGTATGTATTGATGTCACTATGGATGCATGGATGGATGGGTGGATGTGTGGATGGATGTATGGATGAACGGATGTATGGATGGATTGAGGTATGGATGCATGGGTGTATGTGTGGATGGATGTATGGATGTACGAATGGATGCATGT
>NW_016951422.1:0-581 GCF_001483705.2 Eufriesea mexicana
GCGCCTACTATTTCTGGCCTATCTAGAGCAAAGCAGATCATATTAGAGCACAGTAGATCGGAGCAATCCACAGCAAAGCTGTATGTAGCGCATAGGTCAAAGGAACCTTTTCCTGTCCTAACCAACCGTAACAGTGCCAAACGTAACCAAACTCAACCAAACATGCCTCCACCACCATTGCTGGTCTCCCCAGAGCCAAGCAGATGATACTACGGGAGAGCAGGGCGAAGAAGTCCATAGAATCGCAGTGATCAGCTGAAAAGTCAAAGATATACGAACCTAACCCAAACTAATGTAACCTAACCCAACGTACCAACGCGAAGCGCAACGAGCCGCGACCGTCATTTCCTGCATTCCTGGGGTCTGGCAGACTAGGGTATATAGCAAAGTGATGGTCAGGAATTCACCGAATAACTGCGTAGAGCGCGAAAGGCAGAACTACCCTAACCAAACGTAACCCATCCAAACATAACATATCGCAACCTAACACAACCGAAGAAGCCATGCCACTATTGCTAGGATCCCGAGAGACGAATGAAGTATAGTAGAGCAATGCACAGCGCAGGGATCCGCCGAATAGC
>NW_016951423.1:0-4108 GCF_001483705.2 Eufriesea mexicana
TATCATATCTCAAAATGAAGTGCCGCGTCCACTGCTCCTGGCCTCCCCAGAGCCAAGCAGAATATAGTAGAGCACAGTAGATCACAGAAGTCTAGCGGATAATAGTGTACGGCACAACAGTCAAAGCTACCCTTACCAAACTTGACCTAACCAAACCAAACTGAACGTGAGCTAACACAACCCAACTTGCCACGAACGATACTGCTCGCCACCCCAGGGCCAAGCTGAAAATATTAGAAACACAGTACAGTAGAAATCCGCGGACAGCAGCGTACAGCATAAAAGTCAAGGCTTTCCTGTTCCAATATGTCCAGCCTTAGCACAGTTAGTCAATATAACTCAAACTAACGTACCGCGACCACTATTGCTGGAATTCCCAGAGTCGAGTAGAAATTACTAGAGGGCAGTTGATCGCAGAAATAAATAGAATCGCAGTGTATGGCACAAGAGTCGTATCTGTAGAAACCTATCTCAAGCTACCATAACCAAACCAAACTTAGCCTAAAAGACATAACGCGCCGCGACCAATATTGCTGGCCTCCCCAGAGCCAAGCAAAACATTTTAGAGCACAATTGAAGGCAGGAATCCAGCGAATAGGAGTGTACAGCAAAAAGTCGAAGAAATCGTTGCCAAGCCTTCCTAACCTAACCAAACAAACCGAAATTTAAACCTGACGTGACGAAACCACAAATACTGGACACCGCAGAACCAAGTAGTGCATATTAGAGCACAGTAGAGGGCAAAGGTCCACCGAATAGCCGTATATGGCGCAAAAGCCAAATCCACTCTATCCTAACTTGACCAATCGCAACATAAGCAAACGTAACCTAACTCAACCCTACGCGGCGTGACCTTTATTGCTGGCCCCGCCAGAGCGAAGCAGAATTTGCCAGAGCTCAACAGAGCGCAGAAATCTACCGCACTGCAGTCTGTAGCACTAAAGTCAAAGATACTCTAACCGAAGTAGAACTAACCTAACCTAACCGAACGTAGCGTATCCCAACGTAACGTGCCGCGACCCCTGCTGCTGGCATCCCTAGAGTCAAGGAGAACATGGTAGAGCACGGTGGATCACAGGAATCTACCATATAACATTGTACAGCACGAAAGTCGAAACTATCCTAATCAAGCCGAACATAACCTAACCAAACCGAACTCAATATAACTCAAACAAACGTGCCACGACCTCTAATGCTCGCTTCCACCGAGACGAACTGAGTATAGTAAAGCAATGTAGAGCGCAGGTATCCACCGTGCATTCGTTTATAGCGCAAATATCAAAGAAATTCTAACCTAACTAACCAATCTAACCTAACGAAAGGAAGCCTTGCTTAAAAACAAGCGTGCCGAGGCCACTAATACTGGCCATCCCAGATCCAAGAAGAAAATGCTAGAGCTCAGCGGAAAGCGGATGTCCACCGAGTAGAAATGTATAGCACAGAAGTGGATAATACCATAACCAAATTTTTCCTAACCTAACCTACCCAGACGTAGAGTAACTCAGCATAGAGTGACGAGACCAATACTGCTGGCCTCCCCACAGCCAAGCAGAGCATGTTAGAGCGCAGTAGAATGCAGAGACCCACCGAAAACGGTGTATAGCACAAAAGTCAAGGCAACCGTATTCTAACCTAGGCAAACGTAACATATCCAAGCGCAACGATACTCAGCCTAAGATGACGAGACAATTATTGTTGGCGTGCGCAGAGACAAGCAGAATGTACTAAAGCAGGGTAGAGCGCAGAAATCCACCGCATTGCTGTGATTAGCACAAAAGCCGAAGATATCCTATCCTAACGTAGCAAAGCCTATCCTAACCAATCGTAACGTAACTAAACCTAATGCGCCGAGACCGCTATTGCTGGCCTGCCAAGAACCAAGCAAAAAATATTAGAAAACAGAAGAGCGCAGGAATACGCAGATAGCAGTTTATAGCACAAAAGTCTAGGCTACCCTATCCTAACCTCACCAAACACAATATAACCGAGCGTCGCATACCTCAACCCAACATGCCGAGACCAATATTCCTAGCTTCCTCAGGGCAAAGCGGAATATACTAGAGCGCAGCGGGGCGCAAAAATCCACTGCATTGCAGTGAATAGCACAAAAGCCGTAGATATCCTAACATAAGCAGACATAACCTAGCCCAAACGAACGTTGCTTAGCTGACAGTAACGTGCGACGACCACTACTCCTGGCCTCTCCGTAGCTAAGCAGTCTGTAGTAGAGCGCAGGGGGTCACAGAGGTCCACCTTATAGCAGTGTATGGCACGAAAGTCAAAGCGGCAATAACCAAACTTACCCTAACCTTGGCCAACCGAACGAAACCTAATCCAACATAGTTTGCCACGACATATATAGCTTGTTCCCCAGAATCGAGCAGAGTATAGTAGAGCAATGTAGGGAGCAGATGTCCGCCGGACAGTAGTGTACAGCACAAACGTCAAAGAAATCCTAGCCAAGCCTTCCGAACCCAACCTATCAAACCGATGCCTAACTAAGCCTAACGTGCAGAGACCACGAATACTGGCCAGCCCAGGGGAAAGTAGCACATGTTAGAGCACAGTAGATGGCAGAAGTACACCTAACAGCAGTGAATGGCACAAAAGTCTAATGCATTCTATCCTAGCTTGGCAAGACGTAACACAAGAAAACGTAGTATAACCCAGACTAACGTGCTGGGACAACTATTGCAGGCCTCTACATGGCCAAGCAGAACATTCTAGATCACACAAGAGCATAGAACTCCACACAATAGCAGTGCAAGGCACAAAAGTCAAAGCAATCCTAACTTAATATATACAATCTTAATATAACCAACCGTAACATATCTAAAGCTAACGTACCGCGGCCACTAGTCGCCCAGAGTCGCGCAGAACATATTAGGGGGCAGTAGTACCCAGAAATAAATAGAACCGCAGTGTATGGTACAAAAGTCATATCTATCCAAGCCTAACCCAACCAAATCCTAACCAAACGTAGCCTACCTCGACATGAATCGCGAGACCACTATTGGTAGCCTCCGCAAGGCCAAGCAGAATATAGTAGAACACAGTCTAGCGTAGAAATCTACCGAAAAACAGTTTATAGGACGAAAGCCAAATCTATCCTTAACTGGCTTAACATAACATAAACTAACCAAACGTACCCAAACTCAGCCTAAGTTTCCGCGACCGTTATTAATCGAAACCCCAGAATCGTACAGCGTATAATAGTGAAGTGTAGAGCTCAGAAGTCCACCGAATAGCAGTGTATAGCACAAAAGTCGAGGATATCCTGACCTAATGATGGCCTAACCTAACCTAACCATACGTGACATAGCTCAACATAACATGCCGCAACCACTGCCGCTGGCATCCCCGGAACAAAGCAGAATATAGCAGTGAACAGTAGATCACAGTAACCCAACGAATAGCAGTCTATAGCACGAAAGTTAAAGCCACACCAGCCAAACATAACCCAACCTAACCTAACCAAACATAACCTAACTCAACGTAACGTGCGACGACCACAATTCCCCTCCACCCCAGAGTCGAGCAGAATGTGGCAGAGCTATGTAGAGAGCATAAATCCAACGAATAGTAGTGTAAAACAGAAAAAGGGAAACCCTGACCTTATTATCCCAACCTAAACCAACGTGACGTAACCTTACTCAGTCTGGCGGGCCGAGACCACTATTTCTGGCCACGGCAGAGCCAAGATGAACATATTAGAACACAGTGGAGGGTGGAAATCTACCGAATAGCAGTGTATGGCACAAACGTCTAAACTACCCTGTCCGAACCTCCCCAAACGTAGCATAACCAGACGTATGGTAGCACAATCTAACGTGCCGAGACCGCTATTTATTTCCACGCTGGTGCCAAGCAGAAGGTATTAGAGCACAGTGGAGCGCATAGACCGACAGCATAGCAGTGTATAGCACAGGAGCGCATAGACCGACAGCATAGCAGTGTATAGCACATAAGACAAACACTTCTTGGCCTAAGCTGACCTAACCTAACCAATCCAAACGTAGTGTAACATAACATAGCGTGACGAGAACACTATTCCTAGCCACCCTGGAGCCATGCAGAATATATTAGAGCACAGTAGATGGCAGAAATC
>NW_016951424.1:0-734 GCF_001483705.2 Eufriesea mexicana
AAGTCCACCTAATAGCAGTCTAAAGCGCTAAGGTCAAACTACACCCCTTAACCTTACCAAACGTGACATAACCAAAAGTAACCTAACACAACCTAGCATGCCGATACCGCTATTACAGACCTCCCCAGACCCAAGGAGGGCTTACTATGGCAGAGTAGAACGCAGGAATCCTCCGAATGGCAGTGCACAGCGCAAAAGTTGACGCTACCCTAACCAAACGTATCTCAACACAACATAGCGGAGCGTAAGCAGACTCAACATAACGCGCCGAGACTGTTACTGCTGGCCTTCTCAGAACGAAGCTGAGAATATTACAGTACTGTATCGCGCAGAAATGCACCTAGTAGCAGAATATGGCACTAAAGTTAAAGCTACCCTCTCCAAACTTAGCCAATCGTATCATAGTCAAACGTAGCCTAACCCAACCCCACGTGTCGCGAGCACTGTTGCTGGCCCCACCAGAGACATGCAGGACACGTTTGTGGATAGCGGAACGCAGAAATCCATACAATAGCAGTGTATATCAGAAAAGTCGAAGCTGCGTAAGCCAACCCCAAACCAACAGAACGTAACCAAACATAGCCTAACTCAAGGAAACTGGCCGAAACGGCTGTTGCTGCCCTCCCCAGGGCCAGCCCAGGGCCAAGCAGGACATACCACAGCACAGTAGTGCGCGGAAGTCCACCGAACAGGCGTGTACAGAACAAAAGATGAAGCTACCCTTACCAAACTTT
>NW_016951425.1:0-920 GCF_001483705.2 Eufriesea mexicana
CGAACATAGCATAACACACACTAACGTGTCGATGCCAGTATTGCTGGCCTCCCCTAAGCCAAGCAGAACATGCTACGGCATAGCAGAGCGCAGAAGTCAACCGCATTGCAGTTTACCCCGCAAGAGACAAGCATGCCCTGACCTAAGCTCACCTAACCTAATCTTACGCATACGTAGTGTAGCACAACGTAAACTGACGAATCCAATGTTGTATGACTTCCTATAGCCAAACAGAACAAACTAGAGCACATTGGATCATTGATTTCCACCGAATAGCAGTGAATAGCAGAGAAGTAGGAGTAGTCTATCCTAACCTAGCCAGTCGTAACGTATCCAATCGTAGCCTATCGCGACATAACATGACGAGATCAGTATTGCTGACCTCCCAAGAGCCAAGCAGGGAATATTAGAACACAATAATGCGCAGTATGCCGCGGACAGCTGTGAATATCACAAAGGTCTAATCTATCCCATCCTAACATCACCAAACGAAACACATCAAAACGTAACACATCACGAAACACGTAGCATAACACACCCTAACGTGTCGGGACCACTATTGCTGTCCAGCACCGCGCCAAGCGGATCGTACAAAAGCGCCGTAGAGCGCAGATATTCACCGTACTGCAGTGCAAAGCAAAAAGAAAGAACTTACTCCAATCTAACCTGACATAACCTGACCTAAACAAACGTTGTGTTACTCACCATAGAGTGACGAGGAGAATATTGTTGGCCTACGCAGAACCAGGCAGTACGTGTTGTGACACAGTAGAGAGCTGAAATCTTCCGAAGAGCATTGCATAGCACAAAAGTCAAGGCTGTCGTATACTAACCTAGCCGAAGGCAAGATAATATTGCGTAACCTTACCCAACCCAACCAGCCGAGGCCACAATTCCTGGCATCGCCAGAGCCTAGCAGA
>NW_016951426.1:0-1024 GCF_001483705.2 Eufriesea mexicana
CGCACAGCTGCCGGCGTTGCGAATGACAAGTAAACGACGGATGTGCCGTTCCACCGGACGCACGTGCTTACAGAAACCCGGTTAAGCAACCGGGGATCCAATCCCGCGTCCCAATCTTCCATGGCTTCGCCCCGAGTGTCTGCCCGCGGGGAACCTCATGCCACGTAGGGGGCGTTGAAGTCCCCCAGGACCGGAACAGGACGAGCCCTGTGTTCACTAAGGAAACATCCGGGCTCGTCAAAGTGCCTCTCGCGCGATGAGAGACCGCGGTTGGGGAAAACGTAGCACACCACCACGACTACGTCGGTCGAGGAGACCGCCACTAATCCCACACCGCTCTGAGGCAGCGATGGCCGTGTGTCCGCTGTAGTACCCTGGCGATGATCGCCACGGAGCCGCCCCGATCACCGAAACACCCGTCCTGATCGAGGATACGGTTCGGCTCTGCAGTAACAGAGAGCCCGGCAACAAGCTCAACGAGCGTCTGCAGGAGCAGCTCATGGGACGCCCGCGAATGTGACCTAACTTAACCTAACCCAACATAACCTAACCTGCACTAACCTAACCTAACCTAACTTTACCTAGCCTAACCTAGCCTTACCTAACCTATCCTAACCAAACCTAACTTAGCCTAACCTAACCAAACGTAGCATAACTCAACCTAACGGATCCAGAGCACTATTGCCGGCATCCTGAGCGCCAGGCAGAGCATATTAGAGGAGAGTAGATCGCAGAGGTCCATAGAATGGCAGTGTATTGCACGATAATCAAAGGTATCCAAACATAACCTAAACAAACCAAACCTGAACGAAAGCAACCTCACACAAACAATCGCGCCGTGTCAACTATTTCTGGCATATCCATTACAAAGCTGGGGATATGAGTTCGCAGTAGATCACAGAAACCCACCGAATTGCAGTGTATAGCATAAAAGTCCAAGCTGTCCTCTCCTAACCTAGCTAACGTAACATAAGCGGACGTAAAGAAGCACTACCTGACGTACGGCGAACGCTATTGCTGGCCT
>NW_016951427.1:0-257 GCF_001483705.2 Eufriesea mexicana
GCCTTTTTTGCATAAATAAGGAGAAAAATTCTATTGGTTGGAAATAGCTATTGCAATTCAAAAGAACTGGAATAGAAAGTTCAATTATATTCACATTTTCCAATAATATCGGCGGTGAGGTATCCTTCTTACTTGAATATGGAGTAAAGATCCTATTGGTTTGCCATAGGCGCAGCAATTCAATAGAATTTCAGTCGAAAGTGCAATTATATTGACATATTCGACTAAAATCGCGGTGAGCCAACTTATTTACATAA
>NW_016951427.1:5537-6379 GCF_001483705.2 Eufriesea mexicana
TGCAATTCAATAGAATTTGGACAGATAGTACAATTATATTAACAAATTCGAATAATACTTTGGCTGAGCTAACTTTGTTACCTAAATAAGGTGAAAACATTTCCTTGCTTTGCTACAGCTATTGCAATTCAGTACAATTTGAATAGAAAATTCAATTATAGTGACATTCTTGAATAATATCGCGGTGAGCCAACCTTGTTACATAAATAAGGAGGAAAAATTCCATAGGTATGATGTTGCCACTCCAATTCGATATAAATTGACTTCAAAGGTCAATTATATTCGTATTCTCCGCTAATTCTGTGGTGAGCTGACTTTTTACAAATATAATGAGAAGAAATTGTATTGAAATGATATATCTACTGCATCTCAGAAGAATTTGACTAGAAATTCGAATTATATTGATATTTTCGAGTAATATCGCGTTGAGGTGGCTTCTTTCATAAATAAACAGTAAAAATTCTATTGGTTTGCCATCGGCATTGCAATTTGGTAGAATTTCAGCCGAAAGTACAATTAAATTCCCATATTCCACTAATATCGCGGTGAGCTACCGTTTTTACGTGAGTAGGGAGAAAGAATTGTATTGGTCTGATACAGTCATTACAATTCAACAGAATTTGACTAAGAATTTCAAATATATTGCAATTCTTGACTAATACTGTGGCGTGCTAGTGTTTTTACATAAATAGGAAGAAAAAGTTCCGTTGGTTTGCTTTATGTGTGGCAATACAATAGAATTTGACTAGAAAGTACAACTAAATTCACGGTTTCGAATAATATCGCGGTGTGATACCTTTACCGCATAAATAAGTAGGAGAAATTCTGCTGGTTTGATATAC
>NW_016951428.1:0-275 GCF_001483705.2 Eufriesea mexicana
TATCGTGGTGAGCTGTCTATCTTGCATAAATAAGGAGTTTAGATTCTATTGGCATGCTATAGATATTGCAATGCTGTAGAATGTGTTTGGGAAATTCAATTTTATTGACATTTTCGATTAATACCGTGGTGAGCTAACTTTCCTGCATAATTAAGGAGGAAAGATTCTATTTGCGTGCTATAGTCGCTCAAGTGCTGTAGAATCTGGCTGGGGAATTCAATTTTATAGACATTTTCGTATAATATTCCGGTGCCCTACCTTTCTTGCATAAATAA
>NW_016951429.1:0-1338 GCF_001483705.2 Eufriesea mexicana
AAATCGAAGCCATTCAAACGGATCCAAAGTCAACGCAACATAACCGAAAGTAACCTATCTCAAAATGACGTGCCCAGACCACTGTTACTGCCATCCACAAAGCCATGCAGAACATACTAGAGCATAGTAGAGCGCCGAAATTCACCGAATAGCAGTGTATGGCACAAAAGTCAAAGTTACCCTATCCTAACCTAACCAAATGTAACATAACCAAATGCAACAAAATACCAGCTGACGTGTTTAGACCAGTATTGCCGTCCTCCGCTTCGCCAAACAGAACATATTAGAGGAGAGTACAGCGCAGAAGCCCATACAATGGCAGTGTATAGCAGAAAAGTCAGATCTATTCTCTCCAACCAAACGAAACGTAACATAGACAAAAGTAACGTAACCCAAACAAACGTGCCGATACCACTATTCCTGGCCTCCACATCGGCAAGCTAAACATATTAGGGGATAGTAGAGCGCAGGAGTCCATATGATGGCAGTGTATGGCAGAAAAGTCAAAGCTATCGCAATTGACCCCAATAAACCTACCCTAACCAAACGTAACATAACTCGAGCTAACGAGCCGAGACCATACTTGCTGGCCTCCACAAAGCCGAGCGGAGCATATTGTAACACAGAAGAGCGCATAAACCCATCATGCAGCAGTGTACAGCACAAGAGTCATAGCTATCCCAGCCTAACCTAACCAAACGTAACATAGCCAAACGTAACCTAACTGAAGCTTTCGTGCCACGACCACCATTGCTGGCCACCCCAGGGTCGAGCAGAGTATAGTAGAGCTATTTAGTGCGCCGAAATCCACCGAATAGCAGTTTATAGCGCGAAAGACGAAATTATCCTATCCTTATCTAACCAAACCTAGCATAATCAAGCGCAACATAATTCAAACCAACGTGCATGCACCAATACTGCTGGCTGGCACAGTGCAAAATAGAATATACTAGAGCACAGCAGAGCGAAGAAGTAGAACGAATAGTAGTGTATAGCACAGAAGTAATATCTATCCCAGCATAACCTGACCAAGCATAACATAACCAAACGTAACCTAACTCAACCGAACGTGACGAGACCAGTATTTCTGGCCTTCCCAGAGCCAAGCAGAACATACTACAGGAGAGTAGGGAGCAGAAGTCAACCGAAAAGCAGTGTAAAGCACGAAAGTCGGATCCAGCCTGCCCTAACCTAATCCAACGTACCATATCCAATCGTAACCTAACTAAACCTACCGTGCTGAGACAACTATTTATGTCCCCCGCCGTGACAGGCAGTATATACTAGAGAAGAGTGGAGCGCAGAACTCGACCGCATTGCAGTGAATAGCGCAAAAGT
>NW_016951429.1:2560-10954 GCF_001483705.2 Eufriesea mexicana
ATGTTCCGCACGCGCATCAGGGACTTGGTCAGCTTCCCGCGGTGCCGATGGCAAAACGAAATTGCCTCGGTCTTCTCGGGGCAGTTACTCAGCCCCAGCCGCTGGTTGCACTACGCGACGAGGGCCACGCCGCTTCCCGCGCGCAGCGTGGCCTCCTCCCAACTCGAACCGGCTGACATCGCTGGCGTGTATTCCGCGTAGCAGGTCAGGCTCAGGCCGCGGGCGTGGGGAGTGCGCAGAACGGCGTCGTAAGCGAGGTCCCAGAGGTTCGGCCCGAGCACCGATCCCTGTGGAACCCCGCAGTTCGTTGCCCGCACGACGGTTGCGTATCGTCCGGGATACTCGATCGAGCGCTCCGCCAAATAGACGCCGATCGCCGCCATCATGTGTTGGGGAACCCTGTGGTACAACAGGGCATACTGTATGGCGGCGCAGGGCAGGGTGTTGAAGGCGTTGGCGATACCCACACCGACCGCGAGCACCACCCCGCCCCGGTCAACGGCAGCCTCCGACAGGGTACGAACGCGCTTAATCGCGTCGATCGTAGACCGACAATGCCGGAATCCGAAGTGTCTGACACTGATATCGGGACGCACGTCCGTTAAATGCTCTCGGAGGCAGGCAGCTATAACGCGCTCGAAGAGCTTGCGCGTCTCGTCGAGCAGGCATATAGGCCGGCATGCCTTCGAGGAGACCGGCGGTTTCCGTGACTTTGAGATCTGCACGACCCTCGCTCCAATCCAACGTGACGGGAAGCGACCGGCCCTGAGGCAGCTGTCGAACAGCGGCGACACAGGGTCATCCAACGCCTCCATAGCCAGTGCAAATGCTCGGCCTGGGATGCCGTACGGCCCGGTGCGGTGCTCCTCGCCACCATCCTAACGAACGCACGACCCAAATGCTCGCGCGAGACCCCCAGGTCGTCGGACCATCCGACCAGTTCCGATCGCACTGCAACCGGTTGCACGCACTCCTCCGCCACCACCGGGAAGAGGGTGTCGATCACCCGCCGCAGGAGCTCGGGGTCTATACGCTCGGTCACGGGGACCGCTCATGCCCATAACTTCCCCATTACAAATATATATTCGCGTTCCTAGGGATCGCTATCGAGCGTCGCGAGGAGCTCATCCCATTGCCGAGATTTGGCTCTGCGAATCTCTCTCCGGAGCTCTCCCACCGTGGACCGGTCCTCGCGATAGGGGCGCGCGATATACTCGGCGGACATCGCGCGTTGTCAACGTCGCGCCCGGGTTTACTGGCGCCGCGGGAGCACGCAGAGCTCCCGGAGCAGCGCGCTTTCGGCCGACCACCAGTGCACTGCACCCCACGATGGCAGCTCCCTCATCTGCGGCATCGCGACGACGCACCCGCTCGTCATCGACGCCCTTTTGCGCTGAGCCCCTAACCACGCTTCGTCGTTTTCGCTCCCGACGGTTCCATCCGCACAGGCGATGACATGGACGGCCACGGCGTAGAGGTCGCTGTCGAGGCGCCCGAGCGCCCATCGTGGCGCGGTGACGTGGTTCCAGCTGGGCGGTTCCAGACCGGTGCGAGGGTTGACGGTAAGTACCATGGTGATGTGGAGGTGATCGCTAAGCGTTTCCACATGCACCGCCACACTGCAACCAGTGACGCGCCGCTCAGCTGCCGGCGATGCGAACGGCAAGTCCATGATGGACGTGCCGTCCAAACGGACGCACGGGCTTACGGCACCCCGGTTGATTAACCGGGGATGCAACCCCGCGGCCCAATCTTGCAGGGCATCTCCGCGATCGCCTGTTCGCGGGGAACCCCACGCCACGGAGTGGGCGTTGAAGTCCCCCAAGACCAGAACCGGACGAGCCATGTGACCACTAAGGAAACTTCCGAGCACGTCCAGGTACATCTCGCACGATGAGAGGCCGCGGTTGGGGGAGACGTAGCACACCACCACCACGACGTCGTTCCAGGGGACCGCCACGTTTCCCTCACCGCTGTGAAACATCGTTGGTGCGGGTGTCTGCGGTTGTCCCTTGGCGATGATCGTCACGGAGCCGTCCTGGTCCCCGAACCACCCGTCTTGATCGAGGATACAGTACGGCTCTGTGAAACAGCCAGCCCAACACCCAGCTCAACGAACATCTGCAGGGGCAGGTCCTGCTACGCCAGCGAGTGGTTCAGGTTGGCCTAGAGCACCATGGACGACGAGAAATTTAGGCCGTGTCCATGGCCACGACCTGACCCCCCACCCCTCGGGCGGGCTGTGGGGCCGGTACACCGCCGATCGGCGGGCCCTTCGCGTTAGCGGTCGCGGAGGCGGAATTCGCGGACGCGGCCTTCGAATTGCGCTCGCGGGTGCGGAGGAGGACGCGGCGCCTGCAGTCGCCTGGCGAGCCGCGCATTTCGCCTTCGATGGGAAGCACGCCTTGCTGCCTGGCCGGTGGTTGGTGCGGCGGCCGGGTCCAGCGCAAGCCGGGCACTTGCGTGCAGGCGCACTTCACCCATCGGCGCGGTGGACCGCCGCGCCTCGCTTGAAGCAGGTGTCGCTGCGGTCCACCATGCTAAAGCATCCGTTCCTCGCTAGGCAACGGAAACACTAGAGGCGTCGTGCCTCCAATGCTACGACACGGGCCGAAGTCCAGCCGACGCGGATCCTCCCGCAATCGATGGCCCATCTCGCTGCCGCGAGGGGAAAATGGACCCATACAGAGTCCAGCCCCAAAGCTGAAGGCCGGATCGCTCCGGTTCATATATCTCCCTCGGTGCTATCACCGACCCTGGCAAGGGCAGCGACCACCTCGAAGGTAGCAACGGAGTCGTCGAGCCTAGTCACCCTGAGCTCCGCTTTTTTGGTGAGAACCGTAACCCGCACGCCGGATGCCACGAAGACTTCGCCCATTCGACGGGCGAGAGGGGCAGCTCGCTGTGCGCCCTCGGGTCCAGCGATCTCCAGAAGGAGACCGCCTGGAGCGGTCCGTTGGGGCGCAAGACCTCGATCCCGAGGTAGGCGAGATTTATTTTTCATCCTGCAGCGGAGGATGCCTCCGCGCAAGGGAGCATTGAGCACACGGGTACCCAAACCGCGACTGCGGCCGCTTAAGGTTGGGGCCCTGCTTGCCGCCACTCCTCCACTTGTCGTGACCGGGCATCGCTCTGGTCCTCGCGGCAGTCGCCGGAAGCGCGCGAGCGGAGATGGACGACGGGGCGCGGCGCCCCTTCTTATCGCCGGTAAGTTTCGGCGCATTCGCGGGCCCTATCGCTGGAAGTTGCGGGGTAGCGGCATGTAAGTTTCGGCGCATTCGCGGGCCCTATCGCTGGAAGTTGCGGGGAAGCGGCCGCCTGCCGCTGCGCTCGCTCCTCGCGCCTACCGATGACAAGAGACCAGCTGGCCTCTGCGTCCTTCCCGGCTACGATCGGGGCCGCGAACAGCGCATTCGCTATGGCGACGTCAACGGGCCCGCCACGGGAAGCGACCGCGACAGAGTCCGCCGAGGCCACCGGTCCAGGCCGCGCGCGCAGACCGGCGGTCGTGCTCGCTTGCTACAGAGCGCGGGCTGGCGCACACAGCCCGGCCGCCACGGGAAGCGTACGTATGAGCTCCACGAACTTTCTGTGGATTCGGGGACTGAGTGCCGCGATGGCAGCCTCCATACAGAACTCGGGCTCCGGTGCCGCTGCTCCGGCGCCTGTGGACGCACGAACATTTCGAGCGGGCGCGGGGTCGACGATTACCCACCTCTGCACCAGAGCCATTTCCGCGCGCAAGGAGGCGATCACCGCCTCCTGGGAGGCGATCACCGCCTGCTGGAAGGTATAGTCCTCCCGGAACTCCTATATCACCGTCGGCTGGGAGATATCCTTCTCCCGCAGACCGGTGATCTCCGCCATTAGCGCGCGGGCCCTCTGCGCCATCGTCTCCTTCGCACGGCCGGGTGTTGCTTGGAGACTCATCACGCAGCCGGCAGAGTTCTCCACCCTGGCGCACATACGGACGGCGCAGACGTCTGGGGCGTGCAGATTTTTACTCTTGTCTGCCAACGTCTCTATCCTCGCGCAATTCTCGGATATAACGGCAGACAGTTCCACAACGAACAGCGGACGGTGCACAATGTCGAGATCCTCCCGTGTGGGGAGGTTCGCCTTCTCCCGGCTTATGCTCGTGGGTTTTGGGGGAGAGTTCAATACCCTCCGAACCTTCGAATGGGTCAGACTCCTCCACGACCGCCCTCCGCGGGCGCTTCGCCGTCTTCGCGGGGTACTTCCACGAAGACGACGGTTCGTCATCGCCCGTGACGCTGACGGCACCAGCGAAGGAAGAGCACCCCCTCGTAGACCGCCGGCAGCGCCTTGCGCAGTGTGGTGCTAAGAGTAGCGCGCCTCGTAGCACCTGCAGCAGGGCTAAGTGCCCTGCCATTCGACGAGGAAAGCACCACTGGAGACGCGTCGACGTATCTAACTATAACCGTCCCTTTCCTCATAGGTAATTTGTTCGGCTTCCCCGGGATGATTGCCACTGCGCGGGTTGCGTGCCCCTGCTCCGCCGCTTGCACTGTGACGTGACCCTCGTCCCAGGTATCAATCGCTGGGCAGGCGTGCGTGTCCGCGGCAGACAATGGGCACGGTCCCTCGCCTATCTGCGCCGTATCGGCGTCCGCAGCTTTGTCGATGCAACAAAAAGAAGCTTCCAGACAAATTCAATTCAACAAACAGCACCACGACGCACTCCGCAACGCGAATCCCCGGCCCCGTGCACCCACGCACAGAATGGCACTAACACACGAGCCAGAAAACGCACTTTTCAGACGGAAATACCTCCCAATCGAAGATGCGTCGTGGACACAGCCCTATCGCTCGACATTCAGCGCGGCACTCATCCTAACCTAACCTGACTTAACCTGACCTAACGGAATCTGGCAATACTCAAGATAACGTGTCGCTACCACTGCTGCAGGCGTCCCCAAAGCCATGCGCAATATAGTAGAGCACACAAGATCACAGGAATCCAACACAAAGTAGTGTATAGTACGGAAGTCAATGCTATCCTAACCGAACTTTACCTGTCTTTATCAAACCAAACGTAAACTAACTCAAACTAACCTGCAACGAACACAACGGCTCGCCTCCCCAGCGTCGTGCGGAGTATGGTCGAGAAATGTTGAGCGCAGAAATCCACCGAATAGCATGGTTTAGTGCAAAAGTCAACGAAATTCTTACCGAACCTTCCTAACCGAACCTAACGAGAAGTAACGTGAATCAACCTAACGTGCCGAGACCACTATTACTGGCCGCCCCAGAGCCACGCAGGACACATGGCTGGAGAGTGGAACGCAGAAATCCATAGAATTGCAGTGTATGTCAGTAAAGTCATAGCAACATAAGCCTAACTGAAACACAGGGGACATAGCAGTACATGGCCTATCCCAACATAACATACCGAAGCCGCTTTTGCTGGCGTTCCCAGAGATAAGTAGCAAATATTAGAGCACTGTGGGGCGCGGAAATCCACCAAATAGCAGACTATAGCAGTAAAGTCAAAGCTATCCTCTCCTAACAAAACCAATCGTAACATAGCCGAACGAAACCTACCTAAACCTAAACTGCCGCGAACATTATTGCTGACCATCCCAGAGACAAGCGGAACTGATTAGTGGGTTGTATAACGCAGAAATCCGTATCATCGCAGTTTATATCAGATAAGTCAGAGCTACCCAAACCTAACCCAAGCCAACGGAACATAAACGAATGTAGCCTAACGAAAACTGAAAAGCCAAGGCCGCTATTGCTTCACTCCCCAGAGAAAGGCACTACATACTAGAGGAGAGTAGAGCGCAGATGTTCACGGAATAACAGTGTGCAGCACTAGTGTTAAAGCTATCCTAGCCAAACATATCCTAACACAACCTAACCGAGCGTATCCCGAACAGAATGTAAAGTGCCGCAACCACTATTGCTGGTACTCCCAGAGCCAAGCTGAAAATATTATAACACTGTAGGGCGCAGGAATCCACCTCATAGGAGGCTATAGCACTAAAGACAATGCTATCTTCCCCTATCCTAACCAACCGTAAAGTACCCAATCGTAACCTAACTAAAACTAACGTGCCGCGACCACTACTGCTGGGCGCCCCAGAGCCAAGCAGAACACATTACTGGAGAGTAGAACGCGGAAATCCATAGAATCGCAGTGTATAACGGAAAAATCAGTGCTAACAATACCTAACCCATACTAAGAGGACATAGACCAACATAGCCTATCTCAACCTAACGTTCCGAGACAGTTATTGAAGCCCGCCCCAGGGGAAAGCAGGTCATGCTCAGCACAGTGGAGGGCAGATATCCACCAAATAGCAGTGAGCAGCACAAACGTTGAACCCGTCCTAACCAAACTTAGCATAACCCTACCTAAACGAACGAAACCAGACTAAATATAACGTGCCGTGACCACCATTGCTGGCCCTCCCATAGCCAGGCTGAAAGCATTAGAGCACTGTAGGGCGCAGAGATCCACGTAATAGCGTACTATATCACTAAAGACCGACCTATCCTCTCCCAACATATCGATCGTAACATAGCCATGCGTAACCTAACTCTACCTAACGTGCCGCGACCACTATTGCTCGCCTCCCAAGAGCCGAGCAGTAAATATTAGAGCGCAGTAGGCCGCAAATATCCGTGGTGAACAGTGTATAGCACAAAAATCTGAACGATCCCATTCTAACCTCACCAAACGTAACATAACCCAACGGAGCATAGCTCAACCAACCGTGCCGAGACCACCATTGATTGCCTGCGCGGATCCATAAAGAGTATAGTAGAGTGCAGCAGAGAGCAGAAATCCACAGAATGGCAGTGTGAAGCGCAAAAGTCAATGTAGCATATCCCAACCTAGCCAAACGTGATAGGACAAACGTAACATAACTCAACCTAACTTGACGAAAACACCATTGCTCGCCTCCACAGGGACAAGAAGAATGTGCCAGAGCACAGTATAGCGCAGAAATCCGTCGCATTGCAGCGAATAGCACAAAAACCGTAGATAACCTAGCATAACCAGCCCCCACCTAACCTGACCTAACGTAGCATAGCTCAAAATAGCCTTCCGCAACTACAGCTGCTGGACTCCACAGAGCCAAGCAAAATACAGTACAGCGCAGTAGATCACAGCAAACCGCCGGAAAATGGTGTACAGCTCGAAAGTCGAAGCGGCCCTTGCCAAACATAAAATAACATAAACTGATTAAACGTAGCCTAACCGAACATAACGTACCGCGGCTTTTACTGGCCTCCCCAGGGCCGAGCATAATATAGTAGATCAGAATCGAGTGCAGAAATCCTCCGAAAAGCAGTGTGCAGCATGAAAGTCAAAGATAACCTTACCAAGCTTTACATAACCTAACCTAACAAAATGTAACATAACTCAACGCAACGGGCCGAAACCACTATCGCTGGTCTCCCCAGAGCAGAGCAGAAAATATTAGCACGCAGTAGAGCGCGGAAATCCACCGGATAGCAGTGTATGAGACAAAGGTCAAAGTTGAAAATCCTAACCTAGCCAAAAGTAACACGTACAATCGGAGCATAGCTTGAACTATCACGATGGTACCGATATTGCTGGCCTCAATAGAGACAAGCGGAATACACCACACCACAGTGTAGCGAAGAAATCCACGGTATTGCAGTGAATAGCACAAAGGCCGTAGGTTCCCTAGCATAATTTGACCTAACCTAACCTAACCAAACGTAGCATATCTAAACATATCACGCATCGAGCACTGCTCCTTGCCTCCGCATAGCCATGCAGAATGTGGTAGAGCACAGTAGATCACAAAAGTCCACCGAATAGCAGTGTAAAGTACGAAAGTGAATGTAGCATATTCTAACCTAGCCAAACGTGGCAGGTCCAAACGTAGCATAACTAAGCCTTACTTGACGAGACCACCATTGCTGGCCTCCACAATGGCAAGCAGAATGTACTGGAGCACAGTGAACCTCAGAATTCACCGCTTCGCAGCGAAAACCACAAAAGCCGTAGACGCCGTTGCATAATCTGACCTAACATAACATAACCGAAGGTAGCATATCACAACATATCTTGCCGCGACCCCTTCTGCACGCATCCCCAGAGAAAAGCAGAATACAGTAGAGCACTGTGGATCACAGAAATGCACCGAATAAGAGTTTATAGCACGAAAGTCAATGCTACCCTATCCAAACTTAACCCAACGTAGCCAAACCAAACAAAACCTATCTCAAGGTAAAGTGCTCCGAACACTATTGCTCGCCTCCCCATAGTCGATCAGTGTATAGCAGGGAATTGTAGAGCGCAGAAATTCTCCGAATAGCGGTGTACGTTACAAAAGCCCTATCCTACCCTAACGAAACGTAACATAACTAAACCAAGCGTGCCGAGGCAAC
>NW_016951429.1:12089-14104 GCF_001483705.2 Eufriesea mexicana
CGTCAACGGGCCCGCCACGGGAAGCGACCGCGACAGAGTCCGCCGAGGCCACCGGTCCAGGCCGCGCGCGCAGACCAGCGGTCGTGCTCGCTTGCTACAGAGCGCGGGCTGGCGCACACAGCCCGGCCGCCACGGGAAGCGTACGTATGAGCTCCACGAACTTTCTGTGGATTCGGGGACTGAGTGCCGCGATGGCAGCCTCCATACAGAACTCGGGCTCCGGTGCCGCTGCTCCGGCGCCTGTGGACGCACGAACATTTCGAGCGGGCGCGGGGTCGACGATTACCTGCCTCTGCACCAGAGCCATTTCCGCGCGCAAGGAGGCGATCACCGCCTGCTGGAAGGTATAGTTCTCCCGGAAGTCCTATATCACCGCCGGCTGGGAGACATCCTTCTCCCGCAGACCGGCGATCTCCGCCATTAGCGCGCGGGCCCTCTGCGCCATCGTCTCCTTCGCACGGCCTGGTGTTGCATGGAGACTCATCACGTAGCCGGCAGAGTTCTCCACCCTGGCGCACATACGGGAGGCGCAGATGTCTGGGGCGTGCAGATTTTTACTTTTGTCTGCCAACGTCTCTATCCTCGCGCAATTCTCGGATATAACGGAAGACAGTTCCACAACAAACAGCGGACGGTGCACACTGTCGAGATCCTCCCGTGTGGGGAGGTTCGCCTTCTCCCGGCTTATGCTCGTGGGTTTTGGGGGAGAGTTCAATACCCTCCGAACCTTCGAATGGGTCAGACTCCTCCACGACCGCCCTCCGCGGGCGCTTCGCCGTCTTCGCGGGGTACTTCCACGAAGACGACGGTTCGCCATCGCCCGTGACGCTGACGGCACCAGCGAAGGAGGAGCACCCCCTCGTAGTCCGCCGGCAGCGCCTTGCACAGTGTGGTGCTAAGAGTAGCGCGCCTCGTAGCACCTGCAGCAGGGCTAAGTGCCCTGCCATTCGACGAGGAAAGCACCACTGGAGACGCGTCGACGTATCTAACTATAACCGTTCCTTTCCTCCTAGGTAATTTGTTCGGCTTCCCCGGGATGATTGCCACTGCGCGTGTTGCGTGCCCCTGCTCCGCCGCTTGCAGTGTGACGTGACCCTCGTCCCAGGTATCAATCGCTGGGCAGGCGTGCGTGTCCGCGGCAGACAATGGGCACGGTCCCTCGCCTATCTGCGCCGTATCGGCGTCCGCAGCTTTGTCGATGCTACAAAAAGAAGCTTCCAGACAAATTCAATTCAACAAACAGCACCACGACGCACTCCGCAACGCGAATCCCCGGCCCCGTGCACCCACGCACAGAATGGCACTAACACACGAGCCAGAAAACGCACTTTTCAGACGGAAATACCTCCCAATCGAAGATGCGTCGTGGACACAGCCCTATCGCTCGACATTCAGCGCGGCACTCATCCTAACCTAACCTGACTTAACCTGACCTAACGGAATCTGGCAATACTCAAGATAACGTGTCGCTACCACTGCTGCAGGCGTCCCCAAAGCCATGCGCAATATAGTAGAGCACACAAGATCACAGGAATCCAACACAAATTAGTGTATAGTACGGAAGTCAATGCTATCCTAACCGAACTTTACCTGTCTTTATCAAACCAAACGTAAACTAACTCAAACTAACCTGCAACGAACACAACGGCTCGCCTCCCCAGCGTCGTGCGGAGTATGGTCGAGAAATGTTGAGCGCAGAAATCCACCGAATAGCATGGTTTAGTGCAAAAGTCAACGAAATTCTTACCGAACCTTCCTAACCGAACCTAACGAGAAGTAACGTGAATCAACCTAACGTGCCGAGACCACTATTACTGGCCGCCCCAGAGCCACGCAGGACACATGGCTGGAGAGTGGAACGCAGAAATCCATAGAATTGCAGTGTATGTCAGTAAAGTCATAGCAACATAAGCCTAACTGAAACACAGGGGACATAGCAGTACATGGCCTATCCCAACATAACATACCGAAGCCGCTTTTGCTGGCGTTCCCAGAGATAAGTAGCAAATATTAGA
>NW_016951430.1:0-1339 GCF_001483705.2 Eufriesea mexicana
GTATAGCACGAAAGTCAGAGGTATCCCAAACTAACTAAAACAAACCTAACGTAACCGAACGTATCATAACTCAAGTTAACGCTCACGGACGCCATTTCTGGAATTCCCAGAGCAGAGGAGGAGACATTAGATCACAGCAGACCGCAGAAATCCACGCAATAGCAGTGTACGGCACAAAAGTCACGGCTACACTAGCCTAACATAACCAAACATACAGCAGCCTGACGTAACGTAACCCAGCCTATCGTGCCTAGACCACAACTGCTGCCCTCCCCAGGGCAAAGCAGATTCTACTAGAGCACAATGGAACGCAGAAATCCACCGAGCAACAGTCTATAATAAGTGAGCCAGAGCTATCCTCACCAGACCCGGACAAGCATAGTATAACCCTACGTAGCCTAACTAAACCTGACGTGCAGAGACCATACTTGCTGCCTCCCCATGGTCGGGCAGAATATAGCAGAGTAATGTCGGGCGCAGAAATTCACCTGATAGCAGTGTATGGCACAAAAGTCAATGGTATACTATCCTAGCCCACCCAAACAGAACCTAGCCGAACGTAGCATAACCGAAATTAACGTGACGCGACCACAATTCCTGGCCTCCACAGGCCCAAGCAGATTACAGTAGAGCACAATGGTTGGCAGGAATCAACAGAAAATCGGTGCATAGCACGAAAGTCAAAGCGATCCAAACAAAACTTAACCCAACCCAACATAAACAAACGTAAACGAACTCAACCTAACGTGCCACGACCGACATTGCTGGCCTCTCGAGTGTCGAGAATAGTATAGTAGAGCAATGTGTATCGCAGAAATCTACCGAATAGCAGTGTACAGCGCAAAGCTAAAGCCATCCTTGCATAACATAGCAAACCGCAACATAGCCAAACGAAACATAACACAAAGTGAAGTGCCGCGACCACTGTTGCTGGCATCCCGAGAGCGAAGCAGAACATATTAGCGCACAGTAGGGTGCAGAAATCAACCGTACAGCAGAGCACAGCGCAAGAGTCAAAGCTATCGTATCCCGACCTGACCAAAGGCAACGTAACGAAACGCAACGTACGCCGAGACCGATATTGCTGCCATCCCCAGAGACAAGCACAATGTACTAGAGAAGAGTGGAGCGCAGTAACACACTGCATTGCAGTGTACAGCACAAAAGTGGAAGATACCATAACCCAACCTGTCCTAACCTAACCTAGCCGAAAGTAGCCTGATTAAACATAAAGCGCCGAGACTAGTATTGCTGGCCTCCCGGGAGTCCAGCAACGTATAGTAGAGCAATGTAGAGCGCAGAAATCCACCGAATAGCAGTGTACAGCGCAAAAGTCAAG
>NW_016951431.1:0-655 GCF_001483705.2 Eufriesea mexicana
CAGCGATACGTTATTTGGAGGCTGGATACGTTTGGTTACATTACGTTAGCTTGGGTTGGGTCTGGATGGATATGACTTTTGCGCTATACGCTGCGTTTCTATGGATTTCTGCGACCTACTGTACTGTAGTATGTTCTGCCCGACTGTGTGGAGGCAAGCAATGGTGGTCGGGGTACGTTAGGTTGAGCTGTGTTATGCTTGTGTATGTTAAGTATGGATATATTACAATAGGATTGCTTGAACTTTTGTGCTATACACTGCTATCCGGTGGACTACTGAGCTCCAGTGTGCTCTACTACATTCTGCTTGGCCCTGGAGAGGCGAGCAATAGTGGTCGCGGCACGTAGGGTTGAGTTATGTTACTTTCGGTTATGTGACGACTGATTACGTTAGTGTAGGGCAGGTTCCAGTTTTGTGCTATGCAACGCTGTTCGGTGGATTTCTGCGTTCTACTGCGGTCTAATTTGTTCTGCTTGCCTCTGGGAAGGACAGCGACGCAGTTCTCGCCACGCAAGTTTTAATTCCGTGAGGTTATGTTACCGTTAGTTAGGTTAGGACAGGACGTCTTTGACGTGTGCGCTACACACTGCTCTTCCGTGGTTTTCTGTGCTCGACTGTACTCCACCATGTTCTGCTCTGCTCTGGGGAGGCCAGC
>NW_016951432.1:0-712 GCF_001483705.2 Eufriesea mexicana
AAAAGTCAAAGCTGTCCTATCCCAACCTAGCAAAACCTAACCAAACCAAACGTAACGTCACTCACACTAACGTGGCAAGGCCACTATTACCAGCCTCCAGAGAGTCGGGCTGAGTACAGTAGAGCATTATGCATCGCAAGAGTCCTCCGACATGCTGTGTGTAGCACAAAAGCCTAAATAACCCTATCCTAACGTAGCCAAACATAACATAACCTATCGCAACTTAGCACAGCCTAACGGGTCGAGAGCAAAACTGTTGGCCTCCGCATAGCAAGACAAAATATACTGGAGCTCAGTAGAGTGGGCAAATCCATTGGATAGAGGTGCATTGCACAAATGGCAATGGCATCCTAAGCAAGCTTTTCCTAACCTAACCTAACCAAACGTAACCAAATTCAAGCAAACATGCCACGTCCACAATGGCTGGTCCCCCCAGAGGATAGCAGAGGCTAGTAGAGCAATGCAGAGCGCAGACGTCGACCGAACAGCAGTGTATAGCACAAAAGCAGAGTTGTCCTCACCAAACCTAACCTAACCCAGCCAAACCAAACGTAACCTAGCTCAACGTAACGTGCCGAGAACACTATTTCTGGCCACCGCAGGGCCAAACAGAGCATACCAGAGAACAGAAAACAGAAGAGCGCAGAAGTCCGCCGCATCGCAGTTTATTGCAAAAGAGACAAAGGCACACTACCCTAACCTTACCAAACTC
>NW_016951433.1:0-510 GCF_001483705.2 Eufriesea mexicana
AAGCACAATAACACTAATAATTTCGCAACTTGCTCCAATAAGACCTAAACGAAAACTAATAAATTCAAGTGGAATGCTAAACTGATCCTTTCGATATTGTTTCATATTTCGTTTTATCAAAATTTTCTTTAATCAAATTTAACGGAACATTAAGAAAAAAGGAAGAAAAGCTAAAGTAAAACTAGTAATGTCGAAAAAAGACGCAACAACAGTTATTTAAGGTGATTCTTTATCATTATCCCAAGAAGGTTGCAGTGCTAAAATATTTAGAATTCCTAAAAGAAATACCTATTAAACCAGTTCCAAAACTTGTTAAGTCCATTTTAAAAATTTCTTTATTAAACTTGAAAAAATATGCTCCTTTTTCCAAAGTGATAAGTCCTTTCATGTATTTATGTTTAGATAGAGTTTCATCATACGATAGAAGTGAATATCAAGAACAATAAGCTGATGTATTTCTATGTTTTGTTAATTAAATTATATCAAAAAGTACATAAATATTTTAAAATA
>NW_016951434.1:0-517 GCF_001483705.2 Eufriesea mexicana
TTGTTGGTCGAGGCGTGTCAGGTCAGGTTACGTTACGTTTTGTTCGGTTCGATTAAGACGTATTTGGTTAGGATAGCTTCGACCTTTGTTCTACACGATGCTATTCTATGGGCTTCTGCGTTCTCCAGTTCGCTTTCACACACTGCTTTTCTCTGTGGACGCCACGAATAATGCTTTCGCCTGGTTAGGCTGAGTTATGTTGCGGTTGGTCATGTTAGGTCCGTTTGGGCTGGCTTTGACTTTTGTGCTGTACGCTGCTATTCTGCCGACTACATCGTCCTACATTTCTCCGCTATTCACGGCTTGGCTCTCGTGAAGCCAGCGAAAGTTGTCGTGGCACCCCACGTTGTGTTACGTTACGTCTGGTTATGCCACGTTTGGGCTGGATAGGGGCGGATATATTCGACTTTTGTGTTAGACGTTGCTATGCGTTGGATATGTTCGATCTACGCTGGGGTAATATGCTGCGCTTGGCAATGGCGACGCCGGCAATAGCAGTCACGGCACGTTTGGTTTA
>NW_016951435.1:0-357 GCF_001483705.2 Eufriesea mexicana
TTGCAATATTATCCTGAGGATTCCTGTGACCTATTGTGCTGTACAACGTTCTGCCTGGCTCTGGCGAGGAAAGCAGCAGCTGCCGCGACACAATACGCCGAGCGATGCTACGTTAGGTTAGGTTAGGCTTGGTCATGCTGTGTTAGGTTATCATCATCTTTTGTGCTACATACTGCTATTCGGTCGATCTCTGCCCTCTACCCTGCTGTACTATTCCCCGCTCGACCCTGTAGTGGTGAGCAGTAGTGGCCGTGGCACGTTAGTATCAGTTACGTTATGGTCGCTTGTGTCAGGTGAGGTTATGATTTCTTCAACTCCGGTGCTGTTCACTACCATGCGGTGGATACCTGCGCACTG
>NW_016951435.1:367-573 GCF_001483705.2 Eufriesea mexicana
GCTTGTCTGTGTGGATGCCAGAAATACTGGTCCCGTTATCTCCGTTTGGGTTAAGTTACGTTTGTCTGTGTTGTCATGCTATTCCGACTTTTATGCTTTGCTCTTCTTTTTTGTGGGTTTCTGCTCTCTAATATGCCCTAATATGCTCTATGGGGCTCTACGAAGGCCTTGAGTAGCGGTCGCGGCGTGCGATTTTGGGTTAGACT
>NW_016951436.1:0-247 GCF_001483705.2 Eufriesea mexicana
AGCACGCCAATAGAACCTTTCCTCCATATTTATGCAAGAAAGGTGGCTCACTGCGATATTAGTTGAAGACGTCAGCAAAATTGAACTTTCCAGCATGATTCCAGAGCATTTTAATGGCTATAGCACGCCAAAAGCACCTTTCCTCCTTATTTATGAGAGAGAGTTAGAGCACCATGTTATTAGCCAAAAATGTCTGTAAAATAGAACTTACCAGGTAGATTCTACAGCAGTGCATGGAAATAGCAAT
>NW_016951437.1:0-560 GCF_001483705.2 Eufriesea mexicana
TTAGCCCTCGGAATGCCAGCAATACTGTTCTCCGCACGTCAGGTCGAGTTAGGTTACGTTTGCTTAGCTTAGGTTATGTTAATTTCGGTAACGGTAGCTTTAACCTTCGTGTTACACACTGTTGTTCCGTGGATCTCTGCGCTCGCATAAGCTCTACTACATTCTGCTTGGCCCCGGGGTTACGAGCAATAGTGGCCGCGGCACGTTATGTTGGGGAAGGCTACGTTTGGTTAGGTTTCGTTTGCTTGGGTTAGGTCTGGAGAGATATGACTTTCGTGCTGTACAACGCGATTTAATGGACTTCTGCACCCTACTGTCCTCTAGCAAGTTCTGCACGACTCTGGGGAGGCCAGCAGTAGTGCTCGGGGTATTTGATGTACAGCTATCTTGCGTTTGTTCTTGTTAGGATTGGACATATTAGGAGAGGGTAGCGTCAACTTTTGCGCTATACACTGCTATTCGGTGGTCTTCTGCTCCAAATAGTGTGTTCTGCTAGACTCTGGGGTGGCCAACTGTAGTGGTCTCGGCACGTTAGGTTGAGCTATGCTACGTTCGGTCAT
>NW_016951438.1:0-216 GCF_001483705.2 Eufriesea mexicana
GAAGAGTGGATGCAACCCGCTGCAGTGCGGCAGGAACTGGTCGGATGGTCCGACGAGCTGTTGATCTCGCGCGAGTAGTTGGGCCGTGCGGTCCTTAGGATGGGGGCGAGGATCACCGCCAACGGACCGGACGGCATCCCAGGCCGAGCCTTTGCTCTGTCTCTGGATGCGTGGGTTGACGGTTTGCGACGGCTCTTCCATATCTGCCTCAGGACC
>NW_016951439.1:0-1463 GCF_001483705.2 Eufriesea mexicana
CGTTGAGGCCAGAAGCAGTGTTCGCTGCAAGTTACTTTGATATATGCTACGTTCGGCTCGGTTGGGTTAGGTCAGCTTATGCTAGGGTATTTACGGCTTTTGTGCTTTTCACTGCAATGCGGTGGATTTCTGCGCTACACTGCGCTCTGGTTAGTTTTGGTTGGCTCTGTGGAGGTCAGCAGTGTCGGTCCCGTCGTGTTACGTTCGGTTAGATTCCGTTTGCGCCTGTTACGTTTGGCTAGGTTAGAATACGCTACTCTGACTTTTGTGCTATACAGTGATGTCCACCGATTCCTGCGCTCTACGGCGCTCTAATATTTTCTGCTTGGCTCTGTGGAGACCAGAAATAGTGGTCTCGTCGCGTTAGGTTTACTTAGGCTACGTATCCATATGACATGTTTGGTTATGTTATGACAGAATAGCTTATAATTTTGTGCCATTCAATGTTATTCGGTGGACATCTGCCCAACCCCTACTGCGATCTAGTATGTTCTGCTTGGCTCTGCGGCGGCCAGCAATATCGGTCCCGTCGTGTTGGGTTGGGTTATGCTCCGTTTGGGAGTGTTACTTTTGGCTTGGTTAGTATGGGCTGCTATGGCTTTTGTGCTATACGCTGCTACTTGGTGGATGTCTGCGCTCTAATGTTCTCCAATATGCTCTGAAAGGCTCTACGAAAGCCATCAAAAGACGTCGCGGCACGTTATGTTGAGTTATGCCACGTTTGATTAGGTTAGGCTATGCCAGGTGTGGTTAGGGCATCCTCAAATTTTGCGCCATACGCTGCGATTCTGTGGATATCTGCGCACTACATTGCTCTACTATACTCTGCTCGACTCAGGGCAGGCGAGCAATGGTGATCGTGGTACATTACGTTGAGTCAATCGATTGGTTACTTTAGGTTAGTCTACGATACCATAAAACTTTGTGTTATTCAGTACAATGCGGTGGATTTCTGCGCACAACTGCTCCCTAGTACTTTCAGCTTGTCTCTGTCGAGGCCAGCAATAGTGGTCGCGTCCTGCTTGGTTGAGTTACGTTACGTTTTTTTATGTTACGTTTGGCTACGTTTGGATACGCTATTTTGTCCTCTGTGCTATACATTGCAATTCGGAGGATTTCTACGCTCTAATGTGCTCTGACATGCTCCGCTTGGCTCTACAAATGCCATCAATAGCGGTCGTGGCACGTTATATTGAGTTATGCCACGTTTGGTTGGGTTAGGTTGTGCCAGGATAGGTTAGGAAATCCTCCATTTTAGTGCTACACTCTACTATTCGGTGGATGTCTGCGCTCAACATTGCTCTATTATACTCTGCCCGTCTCTGAGGAGGCCAACAATTATGGCCGCGGCACGTTACGTTGAGGTAGGTTACATTTGGCTCGGTTATGTTAGCTTGGGATAGGCCTGGATATATATGACTTTTGAGCTGTACACTGCGATTCTGTGGACTTCTGCGCCCTTC
>NW_016951440.1:0-456 GCF_001483705.2 Eufriesea mexicana
ACATACATCCATACATCCATCCATACATACATCCATCCACTCATACATCCAGCCATCCATACAACCATACATACAGCGATACATACATCCATACATCCATCCATACATACATCCATCCACTCATACATCCAGCCATCCATACATCCATACATACAGCGATACATACATCCATACATCCATCCATCCATACATCTATCCACTCATACATCCAGCCATCCATACATCCATACATATATAGATCCATACATCCACACATCCATACACCCATCCATACATACATGCATCCGTACATCCTGCCATCCTTTCACTCACACCTCAGTCCAACCACCCATCCATTCATGAACCCACACATCCATACATACACATATCCGTACATCCATGCATCCATACATGCGTCCCTTCATACATCAATCCATCCCAACATGCATTCATCCATACATACACCCATCCGTACAT
>NW_016951441.1:0-1098 GCF_001483705.2 Eufriesea mexicana
GTGCACTTCTGCGCACTACTGTGATCAAGCACATTCTTCGTGTCCTTGTGGAGGCCAGCAGTCCTGGTCTCGTCAGGTTAGGTTATGTTAGGATATGTGTCGCTGGATTAGGTTTGGCTATGCTCGGACAGGATAACTTAGGTTTTCTTGCCATAAACTGCTATTCGGTGTATTTCTGCGCTGTACTGTGCACAAAAGTATTATGCTTAGATCTGGGAATGCCACCAGCAGTGGACTCAGCACGTTACGTTGTGGTAGACTTCGTTTGGCTATGTTATGTTGGTTTGGGTTAGGTCTGGATAGCTATGACCTTCGTGCAATACAATGCGAATGTACGGTTTTCTGCGCACTACTGACCTCTAGTAATCTCTGCTCGGCTCTGTGGAGGCCAGCAATAGTGGTCGGGGTACGTTAGGTTGAGTCATGTCACGCTCGTTTATGCTATGATTGGACGGATTAGGATTGGACAGCATCGACTTTTGTGCTATACACTGCTATTCGGAGGACCTCGGCGCTCTAGTGTGCTATAGTATGTTCTGCTAGGCTCTGCGGTGGCCAGCAATAGTGGCCTTAGCACGTTAGTTTGAGCTATGCTACGTTCGGTCTTGTTACGTTTGGTGAGGTTAGGATAATAGGATAGCCTAGGCTTTTTGTATAAACCGCTATCCGCCTATAACTGCCATCTACCGTGTGCAATATTTTCTACTTGTCTGTGGTGAGGCCGGTAGTAGTGGTCTTGGCAAGTTAGATTGAGTTAGGTTACGTTTCGTTAGATTAGGTTAGGAAGATTCCATTAAGATTTCTCAGACTTTTATACTACATGTTGCTACTTGCTGGATATCTACGCTCTCCGTTGCTGTATCATAATCTGATCGACTACCGGGATGGGAGCAATAGTGGCCGTGGCACGTTACATTGAGTTATTTTACGTTTGGTTAGGTTAGGTTCGGTTATTTTGGTTATCGTGTCTACGACTTTGCGGATATATACTGCCATTCGGTGGATTTCTGCGCTCTGCATTGCTCTACTATGCTCTGCCCCGCTCTCGGGAGGCCAGCAGTATTGGTCACGGGAGGTTATGTAGAGTTAAATTACGTT
>NW_016951442.1:0-454 GCF_001483705.2 Eufriesea mexicana
GCAAGAACGTCACCTCACCACGATATCAGTCGAAAGTGTCAATAAAATTGCATTTTCCCTCCATATTCTATAACACTGCAATGGCTATAGTACGCCAATAGAACATTTCCTCCTTATTTATGCAAGAGAGTTAGCACACCACGATATTAGTCAAAAATGATAAAACCGAGTTTTCAAACCAGATTCTACAGCATTGCAATGGCTATAGCACGCCAATGGTATCTGTCCTCCTTATTTATGCAAGAAAGTTAGCTCACTTCGGTATTAGCCGAAAATGTCAATAAAATTGAATTTTCCAGCCAGATACTGTTTCATTGCAATGGCTGCAGCACGCCAATGGAATCATTCCTCCTTATTTTATAAAGAAAATTTAACGCACCACGATATTATGTGTAAATGTCAATAAAACCGTGTTTTCCAGCCAGTTCCTATAGCAATGCAACGGCTACAGCAC
>NW_016951443.1:0-527 GCF_001483705.2 Eufriesea mexicana
TCATCTACAAGTGCTTCTTCAAGTTTAAGCATGTTATATATAGTTTCTCCAGTAACTTTACCAGTTTGTATGTTTTTTCTGCAAATCTGGTGTAGAACTAAAAGTGAAGCAGAATTGGGAGCCATTGTCATCTTTTCCAGCATTAGCCATAGCAATTAAATCTCGTCGACAAAAACGTAATCTTGTATGAAATTCGTCCTAAAACATTTATATCCAATAATTATTTTTGAATAAAAAGGGGAGTCATTTTATTTTTAAATATAGTCTCACTTTAAATGGTTCTACATATATTTTACCACCTTCTCCTGCACCGGTGAAATCACCACCTTGTGTTTTGAATCCTTTGATAATTCTATGAAATATAGTGTCACCCTAATATCCTTCAATACATAATTGTATGAAATTTCTACATGGTATTGGAGTTTCTTTTGCCCATAATTCTAACTCAACATCACCAACAGTTATTTTCATTCCAACCTAGTTATAACAAATATATTAGATTGATTAATATAAAATACTTTTAAAAT
>NW_016951444.1:0-890 GCF_001483705.2 Eufriesea mexicana
CAGAGTAAAGCAGAGCATATTAGATCACAGTGGAGCGCAGCAATCAACCGAATGGGAGTGTATGGCACAAATTCATAGTTGTCCTGTCGTAACCTAGCCAAACATAGCGTAACCAAACACAAGCTACCTACACTTAACGGCCATACACCGCTATTGCTGACCTCCCCAGGGCCAAGCACAATATGCTACAGCACAGTAGATAACAGACATCCACGGCGTTTCAATGCATAGCGCAAGTGTCGAGGATAACCTGAGATAACCTGACAAAGCCCAACCCAACCTAACGTTGCATTAGTCAGCATGACGTCCCAAGGCCGCCATAGCTGCCTTTCCCAGAGACAAGCTGAGCACATCAGATTGCAGTGGATAGCCGAAATCCACCGAATAGCAGTACATATCTCAAAGATCAAAGTTATCCTATCCTAACCTAACCAAAAGTAACATAACCAAGTGCAACATTATCCAAACTAAAATGCCCAGACCACTAGTTCTAGTCTCCACAGTGTCAAGCGGATCATAACGCGGCAAACTAGAGCGCAGAAATCCACCGAATGGCCGCGAATGCCACGAAAGTCAAAGCTATCCGACCCTACACAAACCTTATCAAACCTGACCGAACGTAACACAACTCAACCTTTCGTGCCACGTCCAATATTGCTGGCTACGCCAGGGTCGAGCAGAGTATAGTAGAGCAATGCAGAGCTAAGAAATCCGCCGAATAGCAGTGTCTAGCTCAAAAGTCATAGCTATCCTGTCCCAAATTATCCAAAGGTAAATGATCAGGCGTATCCTAACCAAACCGAACGCGCCGAGACCAGTATTGCTGAAATCCCAAGAGCCCAGCAGAATATACTAGTGCGACTTGGAGCGCAGAGAGCCATCAAATAGCA
>NW_016951445.1:0-961 GCF_001483705.2 Eufriesea mexicana
GCATCCTTCCATACACCCATACATACATCCATAGATATCCCCATACATACATCCGTACATACAGCCATTCAAACGACTTTAACTTCGCCCATAAATTCATTCATACAAACATCCATACATTCATCCATACATCCATACATCCTTCCATACATCCATACATCCATACATCCACCCTACCATGCATTCGTCGATCCATACATACATCCAACAATCCATCTACCTATCCATACACCCATACATATATCAACACATACATCCATCCATCCATACATCCATACATATTTACATCCATACACCCACACAACCGTACATCGATACATTCGTACAACAATACATCCATACATCCACACATCCACACATCCGTACATCCATACATCCATAGATTCATACATACATACATCCATGCATCCATGCATCCATTCATCCAACCAACCGTACATCCTTGCAACCATACATCCATACATTCATAAATACGTACATCCATAAATCAATCCATCCATACTCCAATCCATCCACACAACCATCCATTCATGCATCCATCCATCCACACATCCACACATCCATAAATCCTACCATCCGAACCTCCAACCGCCGATGCATCCATCCAACCATACATCCATACACACATCCATACATTCATCTTTAACTACATCCACGCACAGATTCATACATTCATACATACATCCATCCATACATCCATAAAACCATCCATCCATCCATGTATCCCTTCATCCACCCATCCATCCATCCAAACTTCCTTCCATCCACCCATCCGTTCATCCACCCACACATCCATACGTCCATACATCCACGCACCCATACATCTATCCACCCAAACATACATCCGTTCATATATCCACCAATCCATACTTAAATCCATCCATAAATACATCCATCTAACCATCCATGCATATATTCATCCATACGTCCATACATCCGTATCATCCATACATTCGTACAT
>NW_016951446.1:0-299 GCF_001483705.2 Eufriesea mexicana
CGTGGTCGCGGCACGTTAGGTTGTGTTATGTTAACGATTCTTCATATTACGGTTGTATATGTTTGTATGTGGCAGGTTTGACTTTCCTGTTGTACACTGCTATTCGGTGGCTTTCATCGCTCTACTGCGCTCTAGTATATTCTGGTTGGCTCTGCGGAAGTCAGAAATTGTGGGCCAGGCACCGTAGGTCGGGCTAGGTATCGGTTGGCTGTGTTATGTTTGGTAAGGTTGGGCAAGGATAAGTATGGCTATTGTGGTATACACCGCTATTCGGTGGATTTCTGCGCTCTGCTGTTCTC
>NW_016951446.1:357-1231 GCF_001483705.2 Eufriesea mexicana
GCCAACGTTTGGTTAGGATACGTTAGTTTGTGTTTGGTTTGCATAGCTTCGACTTTCTTGGTGTGCACTGCTAATCGGTAGATTTCTGCATTCTGCAGTGCTCTTATATGTACAGCTTTGCTCTGGGAGGGCCAGCAGTAGTGGTATCGACGCGTTACGTTGAGTTAGGCTACGTTTAGGTAAGATAGGTTGGGTCTGGCTTTTTTAGGATATCTTCGACTTTTGCAATTTACACTACAATGCTGCGGACCTCTGTGCTGTACTGCGCTCTAGTAAATTCTGTTTGGCTCTGTGGAAGTCAGGAGTTGCGGTCCAGACACCTTAGGTCTGACTAGGTTACGTTTGGATATGCTATGTTTGATTAGGTTAGTCAAGGATAAGTATGGCTATTGTGCTCTACACCGCTATTGGGTGGATTTCTGCGCTCTGCTGTTCTCAAGTACACCCTGCTTGGCCCTGTGGTGTTCAGCACCAGCGGACTGGGCACGTCCGGTTGAGTTAGACAACGTTCGGTTAGATTAGGCTAGGCAAGGTTTGGTTATGTTACCTTTGATTTTTGCTATACACTGCTGCTCGGTGGTTCCCTGCGCTCTACTGTGCTCCAGTATACTCTGACCGGCTCTGTGGATTCCAGCAATAGTGTTCACGGCACGTTCGTTTATGCTACGATACGTTCGATTATATCGCGTTTGGATGGGTTTGGTCTCGATAGCTCTGAAACGTTTGGATAGGTTTGGTCTCGATAGCTCTGACTTTTGAGTTGTACACTGCTATTCCGCTAATTTCTGCGCCCTACCTTGCCCCACAATATTCTGTTCAACACTCGGGAACCCAGTAATAGTGGCCCAGCCAGGTTAGTTTGATTTAGGCTAAG
>NW_016951447.1:0-1082 GCF_001483705.2 Eufriesea mexicana
CACGAGAGTCGAAGCTATCCTAACCGAACATAGCCTAGCCTCATAAAACCAAACGTAACACAATTCAACCTAACGAACCACGAATCCTATTGCTCGCTTCCCAATGGTCGAGCAGAGCGTGGTAGATGAATGTGGAGCGCGGACGTCCTCCGAATGGCAGTGCATACCACAAAAGCCAAAGAAATCCTAACCAAGCCTTCCTAACCTAACCCAACGGAACGTAACATAGCTCAAACTGAAGTGCCGCGAGTGCTATTTCTGTCCGCCCCGGAGCCAAGCAGGACATATCACAGCAAGCTAGTGCGGAGCAATCAACCGAATAGCAGCGTATGGCACAAAAGTCTAAGCCACTCTATCCTAACCTAACCAAACGTAACATAAGCAAGCGTAGTCAAACACGGGCTAACGTGCCGAGACCACCCTCGCTGGTATCCGGTGGGCCAAGCGGAACATGCTAGAACACAGTAGAGTGCAGAAATCCGTGGATAGCCGTGAGCAGCGCAAAAGTGTATACTATCCCATCCTAACCTCACCATACGTAACATAACCTAACGCAGCATAGCTCAACCAAACGTGCCGAGACAAATACTGCTGGCATTCCCAGGGCTAAGCATAACATAGTAGAGCGAAGTACAGCGCAGGAATACCCCCAATAGCAGTTTACAGCACGAAAGACTAAGTTAACCCGGCCGAGCTTAACCATTCCTATCATAGCCAAACGTTACATAACACAATCCAACGCGCGGAGGCCACTATTGCTGGCCTCCGCATAGCCAAGCAGGATATACTAGTGCACAGAGGAGCACAGAAGTCCACCGAATAGCAGTGTACAGCACAAATGTCAAAGCCACCCTAACCAAATCTAACAAACCCAAACAAAGCCAAACGTAACCCAACCACAAACAAACGTGCCACGACCACTATTGCTGACATCCCCGCAGACAATCAGAGTTTAGCAGAGCAATGCAGAGCGCAGAAATCTCCCGACAGTGAATATTGCAAATGACAAAGTGGCCTCTCCTAACATAGTCAAACGTGGCATACCCAAACGAAGCCCAGCCCAACCTGACATGAGACCACTA
>NW_016951448.1:0-570 GCF_001483705.2 Eufriesea mexicana
TATCTTTCCTCCTTATTTATGCAAGAAAGTTATCTCACCACGATATTAGTCGAAACTGTCCATGAAATTAAATTTCCCATCCAGATTCTATAGCATTGCAATGGAAATAGCACGCCAGTAGAATCTTTCCACCTTATTTATGCATGGACGGTAGCTCACCACGATATTAGTCTAAGATGTCAATAACATTGCATTTTCCATCCAGATTCAATAGCATTGCATCGGCTATAGCGCGCAAATTGAATCTTTCCTCCTTATTTATGCAAGAAAGATGTCTCATCACGATATTACTCGAAAATGTCAATAAAATTGTACTATCCAACCAGATTCTATAGCATTGCAAAGGATATAGCACGCCAATAGAATCTTCCCTCCTTGTTTATGCAGGAGAGTTAGCTCACCACGATATTAGTCGAAAATGCCATTAACATTGAATTTTCCAACCACATTCATTGTCATTGCAATGCTATATCACGCCAATAGAATCTTCCCCCCTTATTTATGGAGGAGAGTTAGCTCACCACGATATTAGTCAAAAATGTCAGTAAAATTGAATTTTCCAGCCACATT
>NW_016951449.1:0-523 GCF_001483705.2 Eufriesea mexicana
GCCACGACAATTTGGGTTACGTTACGTTAGACTCGGTAAGGAACGGATAGGTTTGACTTTTGTATTATACACAGCTATAAGGTGAATTTCTGCACTCTACTGTGCTGTATGGTTTTCTGCTCTTCCCTGGGGAGACCAGAAATGGTGGTCTCGGCACGTTGGGTTGAGTTATACTACGTTTGGTTATGTGGCGGTTGGTTACGTCAGGAAAATATATCTCTGACTTTTGAGCTGTACACCGCTATTCAGCGGACTTCTACGTTCGACTGTTCCTTAGTATGTTCTCCTTGGCTCTCAGGAGAACAGAAATATTGGTCTCGGCACGTTATATTGAGTTCTGTTACGTTTCGTTGTATCAGGCTATGCCGAATTCGGTCAGGTTATGTGTGACTTTCGTAATATGCGCTGTCGTTCGGTGGCTTTCTGCGCTCTAATGTGCTCTAATACTTTCTGCTTGGCGCTGAGGAGGCCAGCAGTGTTGGTCTCGGCACGTTAGGTTGGGGCTACGTTACGTTTGGTTATG
>NW_016951450.1:0-244 GCF_001483705.2 Eufriesea mexicana
CTAATCACCCAGCTATGGCAGCTTATATGTTTTGAATAGACGTATTCTCTGGCAAGTAGGTGGCCGTACTTGCCATTGGATTGAATGCGTTAGGTGACCTATTCACCAAGCTATAATTGGTTATAGATTTTGAATAGGCCTATTCTCTGGCAAGTATATGGCTGCACTTGCCATTGAATTCATGGCGTTAGGCGATCTATTCACCAAGATATAACAGATTATTGATTTTGAATAGACCTATTCC
>NW_016951451.1:0-228 GCF_001483705.2 Eufriesea mexicana
CATACATACATCCATACATATATCTATGCATCGACACATACATCCAACTATTCTTCCATCCATCCATGCAATCTTCCATCCATCCATGTATCCCTTCATACACCCATCCATCCAGCCACACATCCATCCATCCACACATACATAAATCCTATCATCCGTACTTCCATGCATCGATACTTCCATCCATCCACACATGCATACATATATACATACATACATCCATACATA
>NW_016951452.1:0-970 GCF_001483705.2 Eufriesea mexicana
TTAAAGTTATTCGCATGTGTATATACACATACAGATGGACAATGAATAAAATAACTTTTCGATTCTGTAAAACTTCTTGTTACTTTAAAGCTACTATATAAATATTTTCTATACAAGTATATTCTTAATTTAAATTTTTAGCATATTTAAATATCTCAGCAATATGTGGTAAATGTTTAAGAATATTATTCAAGACTACATAACAAAATTGAGCATACCTAAATGTATAATACAATTAGCCCAACATGATATTTATTTTATTTTAGAGATTATAATTTCAGCCCAGAATTCATAAAATCTTTACCAGAAAATTCAGCTTGAAAAAATTAAACAGAAGTAAAAAGAAAAAATCTGTTGCCGAAGAACATTGTATCTTTTGAAGAAGCTTTAGAGCAAAGTATAAAAGAAAACAGAAAAAGAGTGAAAGAAATTATATATAATCTAAAATTGAAAGGAAGAAATTTATATAAAAAGGGTAACACAAAGAATAAAAACACAAAATAAATAGGACTAAAACGTCCCTCTTGTCACACCTTCCGCTGTATGAATGGATGCTACTCTTGGGATTTTGTCTGCCCCTGGATGCAGCTCCAGTATTCTTCCCATGTTCCATCGTAAGGGTGAAATATTGTCATCCTTGATGATGATCAGAGTTCCTGGACCAACCTTGGTGTCTGATGACACGGTTCGCTTGTTGCGTTGTTGGAGCTGGTGGAAGCATTCACTTCGCCACCGGTTCCAAAAGTGCTGCAACATCGCTTGAAGCAGCTGATATCGATTTAATTTATTTGTTTGTAGATGTAGTAAATCAGCTTCGGGTTGTGATGTTAGGAAGTCGCCTATTAGGAAGTGTCCAGGAGTAAGGGGTGATAAATCTGTGGGATCGTCTGTGAGTGGACATAACGGACGGGAATTGAAACAAGCCTCTATTTGAATCAACATGATGTACAGTTCTTGGTAGGCAAGCCTA
>NW_016951453.1:0-599 GCF_001483705.2 Eufriesea mexicana
AGCATTGCAATGGCAATAGCACGCCAATAGTATTCTTCCTCCTTGTTAATGCACGAAAGTTAGGTCACAACAGTACTAGTCGAAAATACCAATCAAACTGAACCTTCCAGCCAGGTTCTATAGCACTGCAACTGGTATTGCACGCAAATAGAATCTTTCCTCCTTACGTATGCAAGAAAGATAACTCACAACGGCAATAGTCGTATATGTGAATAAAATTGTATTTCCCATGCAGATTCCATAGCATTGCAATGGCTATAGCACGCCAATAGAATCTTTCCTCCTTACTTATGCAACTTGTGCAAGAAATTTGCTCGCCACGTCAATATTCGTATATGTGAATAAAATTGTTCTTCCCATGCAGATTCCATAGCATTGCAATGGCTATAGCACGCCAATAGAATCTTTCCTCCTCATTTATGCAAGAAAGCTAGCTCACCCCGATATTATGTGAAAATGTCAATAAAAATGAATTTTCCATGCAGATTCCGTAGCATTGCAACGACTATAGCACGCCAATAGAATCTTTCCTCCTTATTTATGTAAGAAAGTTAGCTCAACCCGATATTAGTCAAAAATGTCAATAAAATTTAATTTTC
>NW_016951454.1:0-493 GCF_001483705.2 Eufriesea mexicana
ATTATTGACATTTTCGTCTAATATCGTGGTGAGCTTATTTTGTTGCGTAAATAAGGAGGAAGGGTTCTATTGGCACTCTTTAGCCATTGCAATGCTATAAAAACTGTCTGGAAAATTCAATTTTATTGACATTATCGACTAATATCGTGGTGAGCTATTTTTGTTGCATAAATGAGGAGGAAATATTCTCTTGGCATGCGATAGCCAATGCAATGCTATAGAATCTAAATGGAAAAATTAATTTCATTTACATTATCGACTAATATCGTGGTGAACCGATTTTGTTGCATAAGAAAGGAGGAAAGTTTCTATTCACGTGCTATAGCCATTGTAAGGCTGTAGAATCTGAATGGAAAATTCAAAGTTATTGGCATTTGCGACTATTACCGTGGTGAGCTAATTTTGCTGCATAAATAAGGAGGAAAGATTGTATTGGCATGATATAGCCATTGCAGTGTAACACAATCTGACTGGAAAATTCAATTTTATTGAC
>NW_016951455.1:0-293 GCF_001483705.2 Eufriesea mexicana
ACCTGTTGTGACCTGACATGACATGATCTGATCTGAAGTGAACTGACCTGAACTGACCTGACCATATATGATCTGGCCTAACATGGCCTGACCTGAACTGATCTGAACTGACCTGAACTGACAGCATCTGACCTGACATGACCTGACCTAACCTGACCTGACCTGTCCAGACCAGATTTGACCTGACATGACATGTCCTGACCTATCTTGACCTGGCCTGAACTGAACTAACCAGAACTGACATCATCGCACTGACCTGACCTGACATGACCTGAGCTGACCTGACCTGACCT
>NW_016951456.1:0-570 GCF_001483705.2 Eufriesea mexicana
AGACTTTTGTGCTTTACGCTGCAATTCGGTGGATTCCTGCGTTCTACGTTGCTCTGCTATACATTGCTTGGCTCTAGTGAGGCCAGCGAAAGTGGTCGTGCCACTCCACGATATGTCACGTTACGATATGTCTGGCTATGTCACGTTTGGTCAAGTTAGGGGAGGATAAATTAGATTTCTGTGTTATACATTGCTATTCGGTGCATACGTTCACGCTGCTCTCCTCTAATATGCTCTGCTTGGCCCTGGCTTCGCCGGAATTAGTAGTCTCGGCACGTTAGGTTTAGCTAGGCTGCGTTTGGTTATGTTATGCTGGCTTGGGTTAGGTACGGATAGATTTGTCTGTCGCGTTATGCATTGTCATTCGGTGGAATTCTGCGCCCTACTGGGCAGTACTATACTCTGCTCGAATCTGGGTAGGCCAGCAATAGTGGCTTTGGGACGTTACCTTCAGTTATATTACGTTTGGTTATGCCGCGATTTGTTTGGTTAGGAAAGGATGGCTTCGACTTTTGTGCTGTGCACTGCTATCCGGCGTATTTCCGCACACCCCATAGATCCACTATACTA
>NW_016951457.1:0-358 GCF_001483705.2 Eufriesea mexicana
ATATCACCTTTCCTCCTTGTTTATGCAAGAAAGTTAGCTCACCACGATATTAGTCGAAAATGTAATTCAAATTCAGTTTTCCGGCCAGATTCTACAGCATTGCATTGGCCATAGCACGCCAAAAGGATCTTTCCACCATACTTATGCAAGGAAGCCAGCACACCACGAAATTAGTCCAAAATGTCAATAAAATTGAATTTTACAGGAAGATTCTTTTGCATTGCAATGCCAATAGCACACCATTAGAATCAATCATCCTTATATATGCGAGAAAGTTAACTCATCCCGTTACTGGCGAAAATGTCAATAAAATTGATTTTTCCAACCATATTCTTTGGCATTGCAATGCCAATAACAC
>NW_016951458.1:0-627 GCF_001483705.2 Eufriesea mexicana
TTTCGACTAATATCGTGGTGGCCTAACATTCTAGCATATATAAGGAGGAACGATTCTACTGGCATGCTATAGCCATTGCAATGCTATAGAATCTGGCTTGAAAATTCAATTTTCTTGACGTTTTCGACTAGTATCGTGGTGACCTAGCTTTCTTGCATAAATAAGGACGATAGATATTATTGGCGTGATATAGCCATTGAAATGCTGGAGTATCTGTCTGGATAATTAAATATTATTGACGTTTTCGACTAATATCGTGGTGGGCTAACTTTCATGTATATATAAGGAGGAAAGATTCTTCTGGCGTGCTATAGCCATTGCAATGCTACAGAATCTGGCTGGAAAACACATTTTTATTGACATTTTCGACTAATATCATTTTGAAATATCTGAATTGCATAAATAAGGATGAAATATTCTATTGGCGCGCCATGGCCATTTCAATGCTATAGAGTCTGGATGGAAAATTCAATTTCATTGACATTTTCGGCTAATATCGTGGCGACCTACGTTTCTTGCGTATATAAGCAGGAAAGATTCTACTGGCGTGCTATAACCATTGCAATGCTATAGAATCTGTCTGGAATATTCAATTTTAATGACCTTTTCGACTAATATCGTGGTGAG
>NW_016951459.1:0-1908 GCF_001483705.2 Eufriesea mexicana
CGTGGATGCTCGTGAAATATGGAACGTTCCTTCCGACTTCCTTTGCATGGATTTTATAAAACGCAGGGCTTAACTTGTATTTGATGACGAAGCGCGTGTATGTGCTACTGGCAAATACGAAAATGTGAAAGGTTATTTTTGCCAAAATCTTGAATAGTCATTTAAGTAGACAACTTGAGAATATTTTATAGCAAGGAAAATTCGTAATAATACTGGAATTAGTGTAGTAAAATTTGTTTCGGTTAGATTATGCACTTTTAGAAAGGAAGCTTGACGGAAGTAGTATAGTGAGTTTAGCACCTACATATGAGTATAGAGTTCAGAATGATATCTCTGCGGCAGGAGGTATGACATGAGAAATGGTGTGAAGATGGTAATATTGCTTAGTATGCATTTACAATACTTTATTGCGTGCATCCTAAGTATTATATATTAACGCTGCATCACGTTTGTAGTATGATATTGCGCATAAAATTTTTTAAGGTTTTTGTTACACTGGAGTGAATGATATATCACTGACCTTCGAAGATAATACAATCTAGAAGCTTGGAAACCGAATTTATTTCAGGCTATGCCGTTTTAGATGAATTAACTAGCCATGGTTAGCAGTAATTGGGAATATTATCCTCTGCGATTTATTTTCTTCATAGCATTAGCCAATAAATTGATATTTTGTTAAGATAGTCATCGCGACAACACCTAAATGTAGATATTTATTTTCCGTATGAACACGGGAAACGTATTTTACGTTACAAATTAAACCGCGCTTCAAACGAAATGAATTGTACATGCTGAAAATAAAATTTCAAGCCGCTTTAATGCCGTTATGGAAGATTAAACATCTCCTAACATTATCCCAGAAATTTCGAAATAAATTTAACTCAAGCGAGCGATAAATTTATTGTCCTTCTTATTACAATTGGCGCAGAAGCAAAGGGTTTAGTTTCGAAATAATATATTACTCCGCTTGAAAGTGAAATCAAATTGATCCTAAAATTAATTAAGCGAAACTTTGCTAATTCCCGTGACATGAAAATTCACTCGATACTTACATAGGTGCAGATATTCTTACAAATATATGGCAATCATTTACACAACCACACCCAATAAGTGCAGCTCGCTTTCTATTCGCAGATTGTAATACGATTCTCGTGTAGGTGCAGATTGCGTGTAAAACGTTAGAGCGAGTATTCCATTGAATCAATAACGTATTCGAAATAGAATTCCCGCGAGGATTCGTTTAGATCATGCCATCAGACACGCACAATTATACTCTAAGTAACGGACTCAAGGGATCGTAACATTAATTGCCCAATACGTAACTGTTTTAAAAGAAATAACAGTTCCTTACAATAATCAATACATCAGCTTATGCCAACGTTTCTCTAGAGCATAGGAGCGCAATATTGAACGAACGTCCTCCAAAAATTTCCAATTAATTGGCCAAAGCATACGTTAAAATTCTAAAAACTTCCTACCAGAAATTAACAATAAATTCCTCGCGAACTTCTGCAACATTACAAGCAAACACTTAACAAATATCTCCACTAAAGTCAAGAAAGTTTATATTAAAATTATAGCTATTCGAATATCCTCCGTGACTCAGAGATCTAGCAAATCCTCTCTGGGCCCTATCTAACTACCTTCGTCGATGGTGCACACGGTGGACGCTTTTAAATGTAGTTAATTCCGGATGCACGTCGATCATGTCACCTCTGACGCGTGCGGCGGAGACAATTCGCCGTGGAAAAAAGGGAGCAGGAAATGTGATGTAGAAAGTGAGCAAGATGAGCCAGCGTGTGGCGGCTGCTAGTAGGGGGGAGGGTGGAAGCTTTATTTGTACCTTTCAACTTCTGCTTATTTTGGCCGACACTGTGTCCTGCGTCGGAAACGACGCGCACGGTCAGT
>NW_016951460.1:0-566 GCF_001483705.2 Eufriesea mexicana
ACCATTCATAGCATAACGTAACCTAACCAAACGTAACGTCACCCATTCAATCGTGCCACGGCCTCAATTGCTCGCCTCCCTATAGTAGAGCAAAGTGTAGTAGGGCAATCTAGGGCGCAGGAACCCACCGAACAGCGGTATATATCGCAAAAGTCAAAGCTACCCTATCCTAACCTAACCAAAAGTGACATAACGGCGTAATCTAACTCAAACTTACGTGCCGAGAACACTATTGCTGACCTCCACAGAGGCAAGCAGAACATACTAGAGCATAGTAGAACTAGAGCATAGTAGAGCGCAGAAATGCACATAACAGCAGTGTAGAGTACAAAAAGCCATACCTACCATGATCGAACTTAACCTAACCTTGCCAAAGCGAACGGAAAATAACTCAAACATACGTGCCACGAAAGTTGTTGCTGGCGTCCCCGGAGAGCAGAATATATCAGAGCACAGTATTGCGCAGAAGTCCACCGAAGAGCAGTGCATAGCGCCAAAGCTACAGCTGTCCCTTCCTAACATAGCCAACCGTGACGTAACCGAACGTAGCATAACTCAAAGTATCG
>NW_016951461.1:0-928 GCF_001483705.2 Eufriesea mexicana
CATACATAAATCCATCCATACATGCATCCATCCATACATCCATCCATCCATACATCCATACGTTCATCTATACATACATCCATACGTTCACCATCTATCCGTACAACCATCCATTCATACATCCGTCCACCAATTCATCCATCCATCCATATATCCATACGTCCATCAATACATACCTACATCCATGCATACATACATACATCCATACATCCATTCATCTATAAGTTCGTACATCCATACATCCATACAACCATACATCCATACACACATACATCCATACATTCATACATACATACATCCATACATTCATTCATACATACATCCATACATCCACACATCCATCCAAACAGCCATCCGCCCATTCGTCCATGCATCCATACATCCATACATCCATACACCCAAACACTCATACATTCATACATGCATACGTCCATTCATCCATCCATCCATACATGCATCCATCCACACTTCCATCAATCCATACATTCATACATACATCTACACATACAATCATCCACCCATAGATCCATCTATTCATAAATACATCCATCCATACATCCATCCACCCATCCATACATCCATCCATACATAAATCCATCGATACGTACATCCATCCATCCATCCATCCACCCATACATGCACACATACATCTATACGTGCATCCATACGCTCATCCAACGATCCACACAACCATCCATTCATACGTACATTCACCAATCCATCCATCCATCCATACATCCATGCATACATCTATACGTACATATAACCATCCATACATATATATATCCACGCATCCATACACCCATCCATCCTTACATCCGTCCATCCATACATCCATTCACTCATACATCCATCCGTGCGTCAATCCATGCATACATACGCCCATCCATTCATCCATCCATCCATACACGCACCCACACACACATAC
>NW_016951462.1:0-218 GCF_001483705.2 Eufriesea mexicana
CTAAATTCATTGCATAAATAAGGAGGAAAGATTCAATTGGCGTGCTATCGTCGTCGCAATGCAACAAAGTCTGCCTGGAAAGTTCTATTTTGTTGACATTTTCGACTAATATCGTGGTGAGCTAACCTTCTTGTATAAACAAGGAGGAAAGATCCTATTGGCGTGCAGTAGCCATTGCAATGCTTTAGAATGTGGCTGAAAAACTCAATTTTATTGAC
>NW_016951462.1:353-933 GCF_001483705.2 Eufriesea mexicana
CAATTTTATTGACATTTTCCACAAATATTGTGGTGAGTTAACTTGTTTGCGTAAATAAGGAGGAGAGATACTATTGGCGAGCTATAGCCATTGCAGTCCAGTAGAATCTGGCTGGAAAATAAAATTTTATTGACATTTTCGTCTAATATCGTTGTGAGCTAGCTTTCTTGCATAAATACGGAGAAAAGATTCTGTTGGCGTGCTATAGTCTTTGCAATGCAACAGAATCTTGCTGGAAAATTCAATTTTACTGACATTTAAGACTGATATCGTGGTGAGCTAACGTCCTTGCGTATGTAAGGAGGAAAGATGCTTTTTGAGTGGTATAGCCATTGCAATGATACAGATTGCGTCTGGAAAATACAATTTTGTTGACATTTTCGACTAATACCGTGGTGAGCTAACTTCCTCGCGTAAGTAAGAAGGAAAGATCCTCTGGCGAGCTATGGCCATTGCAATGCTGTAGAATCTGTCTAGAACGTTCAATTTTATTGACATAAATTGCAATGCTGTAGAGTCTGTCTAGAACGTTCAATTTTATTGACATTTTCGACTAATATCGTGGAGAGTTAACTTCCTT
>NW_016951463.1:0-891 GCF_001483705.2 Eufriesea mexicana
TCAATAAAATTGAATCTTCCAGCCAGATTCTATAGCATTGCAACGGCTATAGCACTCCAATAGAATCTTTCCTCCATATTTATGCAAGAAAGTTAGCTCACAACGATATTATTTGAAAATGTCAATAAAATTGAATTTTCCATACCATGCAGATAATATATCATTGCCATGGCTACAGCACGCCAATAGAATCTGTCCCAACTTATTTATGCAAGAAAGCTAGTTTACCACTATATTAGTTGAAAATGTCTATAAAATTGATTTTTCCAACCGGATTCTATAGCTCTCCAATGGCAACAGCACGCCAATAGAATCTTTCCGCCTTATTTATGCAACAAAGATAGCTCACCACGATATTTGATGAGAATGTTAATAAAATTGGATTTTCCATGCAGATAATATACCATTGCCATGGCTGCAGCACGCCAATAGAATCTTTCCCAACTTATTTATGCAAGGAATCTAGTTCACCACTATATTAGTTGAAAATGTCTATAAAATTGATTTTTCCAACCGGATTCTATAAATAGCTCTCCAATGGCTACAGCACGCCAATAGAATCTTTCCTCCTTATTTATGCAACAAAGATAGCTCACCATGATATTTGATGACAATGTTAATAAAATTGGATTTTCCATGCAGATAATATATCATTGCCATGGCTACAGCACGCCAATAGTATCTTTCCTCCTTATTTATGCAAGAAAGATAGCTCACCACGATATTAGCAGAAAATGTTAATAAAATTGGATTTTCCATCCAGATAATATATCATTGCAATGGCTACAGGACGCCAATAGTATCTTTCCTCCTCATTTATGCAAAATATTAGCTCACCCCGATATTTGACGATAATGTCAATAAAATTGAATCTTCCAGCCAGATTCTATA
>NW_016951464.1:0-330 GCF_001483705.2 Eufriesea mexicana
TGTACGAAATGTATTGTTCCGACACTGAAAATTCTACTTTAACGTGCGTGAACGTTTGTCCACGTGTTACCGGCATGTTGGATTCGCGTCAACTAGAAGTGGGATGCGATTAGGCAAGCTATGCTTGTTTTCGCGGGAAGATGCTTTGTGCTTCAGATAGCCATTTGCCAAAGTATCGATGTAGAATATCGAACGTTGTCTTATACTTATTTTATTAATAACAATAATGCAAATGGTCTGTTACGAAAACAACAAATTAAAAAGTACATATTTTCCACTACAGAAAGCTTATAAATTAATAAAATTAATTATTAAATTAATTATAAAAAT
>NW_016951465.1:0-316 GCF_001483705.2 Eufriesea mexicana
ATTAAATAATGGATGCTTAATATTCACAATTTAAATCAATAGCTTGGAATAAAATATTTCATAATTCTATACCTCCTTACTTTAAACATATAAACTCATTCTCTTTCAAAATAAAGTAATGAGTTAAAAAGTTTTTTAAGTTCTTTTACTATCTTTTAATCTATAAATCTGCTTAAATATTATTACTTTATAAATTAATTGCAACAAATACGATATTTTAACATTCGGATATTTCTTTAGTCATTACTTACTCCTTCATTCTTTTATTATATTTATTTTCTGCTTCATTACTTTTACAATTTACAAATTTATTATT
>NW_016951466.1:0-491 GCF_001483705.2 Eufriesea mexicana
CAAATGTCGCTGAACAATTTGACATATGACAAAAGAGGACTGAGTACAGCCATCAATACAGTCCTGCAGGCATTTCATTAATTTTCTCACCGACGGTTTATATTCCTCAGCAACTCTTGAATAAACATTATATAAATCAGTTAAAGTTATGTCTAGACATCGCTACAATTGACGGTACGATACTTGGTACATCCACCAACAGAGCACCGTAGTCGTTGGGTTAATCCGTTCACTGATGATCTGTACTATGTAGCAGACCTAGAATTATCAGCGGATAGATCACATATATTTAGTGACATTGAGATATGGCAATACAGTACTGGGCGGAGCAATCTGTACAGTATTATAACAATTGAATTGGACTGCTACCAGATCATCTACGTTTTTCAGCAATTAATGAGGGATAAATGCATAGAGTGACTGAAGCTGGAGATATTGACATAAGACAAAACAGCGCTGATTACAGCCATCATCACAGTAGTGTAGCCGCT
>NW_016951467.1:0-530 GCF_001483705.2 Eufriesea mexicana
GGTTACGTTTGTTCGGGTTAGAATTGGGTATCTTTGACATTTGTGCCGTACACTGAAATACTGCGGATTTCAGCGATCTACTGTGTTCTAGAATGCCCTGCTTGGCTCTGGGGGGCCAGCTATTTTGACCTCGGCACGGTAGGTTGAGTTACGTTACACTTGGTTAGGATACGTTTGCTTGGGTTGGGTACGTATAGCTTTGACTTTCTTCGCGTAGACTGCTTCTCTGTGGAGGCCAGCAATACTGGTCGCGGCAAGTTAGGTTATGTTTGATTGCGTTTGGTTAGATTAGCTCAGGTTGTGTTAGGTCAAATTAGCGCTGATTATTGGGCTCAGCACTGATATTCTGACGACCTCTGTGCCCTACTGTGCTCCATCATATTCCGCTAGTCTCTGGGGACGCCAGCAATTGTGGTCGTGGCACGATAGGTTCAGTTATGTTACGTTTTGTTAGTTTACGTTTGGATAGGTTTGGACAGAATATCTCTGTCTCCTGTGCTGTTCACTGCAATGAATTCGATTTCTGCGCC
>NW_016951468.1:0-1003 GCF_001483705.2 Eufriesea mexicana
AGAGCAAAGCAGAATATACTGGAGCACAGTAGAGTGCAGAAATCCGCGGAAAGCTGTGTATAGGACAAAAGACAATGTAGGTTATCCTGACGTAGTCAAACGTAACATGCCCAAACGCAGATTAACTCAACCCAACATGACGAGGCCACTTCTGCTGCCTTGCACAGTGACAAGCAGAATGCACTAAAGCACAGTACAGCTCAGGAATCCACCGCGTTGCAGTGAACAGCGCACAAGTCGAGGATACGCTAACCTGACCTGACCTAATCTAACCTAACCAAGCGTAACATATTTCAATGCAACGTGCCGCGATCCACTGCTCCTCACCTCCCCAGTGCCAAACAGAATGTAGTAGAGCACAGTAGATCACAGACATACACCGAATAACAGTGCACGGCACGAAAGGGGGAGCTATATTAACCAATGGTAGCCAAACCTAACCTAACCAATCGTAAGGTAACTCAACCTGACTTGCCGGGGACACTATTACTTGGCACCACACTGACGAGCAGAGTATAGTAGAGCAACGTAGAGAGCGCAGGTCCACCGAATAACAGTGCAGAGCATAAAAGTCGAAAATATCGTAACCTACCACACCTAACCTAACCTACAAAAAACCTAGCCTAGCTCAACATAATGTGCCGCCACCACTACCCTGGCCTCCCCGGAGGCAAGCATAATGGAGTATGGCGCAGTAGATCACAGAAATCCACCGCAATGCAGTAAATAGCGCACAAGTCGAAGATACTCTAACCTGATCTGACCTAATCTAACCTAACCAAGCGTAACGTATTTCAACGCAACGTGCCGCGATCCACTGCTCCTGACCTCCCCAGGGCCAAGCAGAATGGAGTAGAGCACAGTAGATCTCAGAAACGCACGGAAGAACAGAGAGAAACGCACGGAAGAGCAGTGTATAGCACAAAAGTCATAATAGACAATTCCAACCTAGCCAAACGTAACATAACCGAACGTAACCTAACTCAATGTAACATGGCGAGAC
>NW_016951469.1:0-792 GCF_001483705.2 Eufriesea mexicana
CCGAGAGCACTGCTGCTGTACGCCCAGGGCCAAGCAGAAGACATTAGAACACTGCGGAGGGCAGAAATCCACGCATAGCAGTGTAAAGGGCAAAAATCAGGGTAGCATATCCTAATCTATCCAAACGTAAAATACCCAGACACAATTTAACTCAAACTAACATTACGAGAACAATATTGCTGGCCTCCACTGAGGCAGGCAGAGAGTACTAGAGCAGAGTAGTGCGCAGAATACAACCGCATTGCAGTGAATAGCACAAGAGTCGAATATATACTAACCAAACCTGTCCCAATCTAACCTAAGCGAACGTAACATAGCTCAACCGAACTTGCCGAGACACCAAACCTGTCCGAATCTAACCTAAGCGAACGTAACATAGCTCAACCGAACTTGCCGAGACCACTGTTGCTGGCCTCCCCAGAGCCAAACTGAATATACTAGAGCACAGCAGGGCGAAGGAATCCAGCTCACTTCAGTGCGTAGCGAAAATGTCGAAGATACCCAAACCTTAACTTACCGAATCCAACCTATCCAATCATACCACGAGTCAGCATAACGTGCCGTGGCAACTATTGCTGCGCACGCCAGATCCCAGCAGAAAATATTAGAACACATGAGAGCGCAGAAATCCGCGGACACCAGTTTATAGCACAAAAGAATAGACTATCCTTTCCTAACCTAGCCAAACAACTAACCTAGCCAAACGTAACTCATCCAAACGCAACATATCTCAAGCTATCTTGACGAGACCACAATTCCTGGCCTCCGCGGAGACAAGCGGAGTTAACTAGT